>NW_027221925.1:0-300000 GCF_041296265.1 Equus caballus
ACACAGGGATCAGAACCGCCCCAGTCCCAGTGAAACTGTCCTTCTCAGGCCACCCTTCCTAGGGAGAATCGCCACTGCAAACGCCAGGGCGGGAATTCTCACCATAGCTCAGGCGTCACATCAGCCTTCCATGCTCACAGCCCCCTGGAAGGTTTGCCTCTTACTTTCCCCTAACAGATGTGTCCTCGAAGTCTGGCAGTCAGAAACACACAGGCTGTGTCTGCAGACAGCTCTGGTGGGGGCTCTGACGTACCTCCTAGCTGTGTGACTATGGGAAAGCTACTTAACCTCTCTGTGCTGCAGGTTCTCATTAGGATAGTCAGGATTTTAAAATGAAATAATGCATGGGAAGCACTTTAGCACAATCCTACGATTATTTGAAGTACATAATAATTGATGTAGCAGTTAACAAACAATCGAATGCTTATTAGAAAGTTTAAGTAGCCAGCTCACACGGTTCGTTTGATAGTCCTGATTTGTCAGTCTGTCCTACCAGACAGAAAAGTCTCTGAGGCAAGCGGGGGTTCTCATTAGTCGGGTTTCTCAAGCCCCTAACACAGCGTTGCTAATTGCTGATGGAGCAAACGAATGAACAAGGAAAGGCTGTGCAGAGCGGGTATGTGGCAGGGCTGGACTGAAGCTGGGGCTGGACCCTAGCCTTGCTTCCAGGAGTGTTGAGATGCCCTGGCACTGACGGGGGCCTCTGGGCCAGTGGGTCCCGCTTTTGGTTTGTGAAGAAGGCCTGCGCCTTATTGAGAGGGTTGAGGGTTCCTGGGCACTGCAGACACGTGGGGGCAGGAGGCAGATGGAGCAACAGCCACTTTCCAGTAGGAAGGAATGGTGAGGGAGGGGGTTTCCTCAACTGCGGGCTCTTGGCCCCTGAGACTGGGTGGGAGGGCACAGGACAGGCTGCGGCGGGGCGCTTGGTCCTCTGGCCTGCCTGCACAGTGGAAGCACCTGGGGCTTTGACTCAGGCTCTGCCCATTTGCAGGGATTCCGAGTTAATTAATCTGGGTGGGGTGGTTTTATCTCAACGCGCTTCCTTCTAATAAGTCGCCAAGGTTGGGGATCGCCATAGCCCCCCAAGGTGGGTCGCAGCCCCCCTTGATACAGCCAGCCAGCCCCTTGAGTCTGCGTAACCCCCTCGCTGAGCTCCGGATGGTCCCCAGAGGGCACTGGAGTCCTGACTTCACAGCTCAGGGAGGCTGCAGTGGAGGAGGCGGGGACGCCAGGAGCCAGGATTGAGGGCAGGGCCCTCCACGCGCGGCATGCTGCCCACCCCCACCCCCACCCCCAGCGGTCCCCTGGGTCCCCGGCCTGGAGAGTCCCATTCCAAGGGCGTGGGAGGGCGCCCGGGAATCTGTATTGCTCACACA
Source organism: Equus caballus (assembly GCF_041296265.1). Lineage (NCBI taxonomy): Eukaryota > Metazoa > Chordata > Mammalia > Perissodactyla > Equidae > Equus > Equus caballus. The sequence continues at coordinate 1,377 of NW_027221925.1, forward strand.
CAAACCCAGATGCTTCTCTGGATCAGGCAAGTTTGGGAAACATCGCCATGCGCTCTTTCCTGGGTCCAGGCCATGGGAAGGAAACGGGAGTCAACCCGCCCCCGGAAACCTGAAGCACTGCGTCAGAACCGAACGCCCGGAGCCGCCCGCCCTGAGTCCAGGCTGATTCCTCAGGCCGCCGCCGTCGGGGTCGGTTTTGAGACGTGGGCGGTGGACCGCTTCTCAGACCCGCCACCCGCCTCCTGCAGGTTCGCCGGGAGTGGGGGAGGGATCCGCGAGCCACCGCTCCCCGCCTCCGACTGGGAAGCTGGGCCGGGCCGCGGACCGTGCCGCTGGCAGCCGGCGCCCGCCCCCGCGGCCGCATCCTCCGGGGTGGGATGCGAGCGCTCCGGGCGCCCGCGCCGCTACCAAGCCACGTCTGCGACGCTGGGCGCGCCGACCCAGGGAGCCCCGCCCCCAGCCGCCCCGGGCGCGACCATGTGCCCTCTCTAGAGCCCGCGGGACGTCGCCGGCAGCTGGGTGCGGGGGAGACGATCGTTTGCCCCTGGTAATGAGGCCGGTGACTGTTGGCCGGGGATCCAGACCACTGACCTCCTTCTCTCACCAGGGATCTTCCTCCTCCCGGCCTAAGGCTCAGGCTGGCTCCTGCCAGCACAGCGCGCGCGCACACGGGGGAAAGCTTTGAAAAAATGACGGCGTAGACGAGCTCACCGGCGGCGGGGCTGCGGAGCGGTTGGAGTTGACTCCCTGCAGCAGGGAATCCCTCGGTCCCACGCCCGCTCCCCGCCCGCAAGCTGCGGCACTGAAGGCCAGGGACGAGGGCAGCGAGCGCGCCGCCCGAGGTAAGTCGCCGAGCCCAGGCGGCTCCCCGCCGGCGCCCAGCTCTCCTCTCCCGCCCGCCGCCCGGGATCGGCCGCTGCTGGGGACCTCGCCCCGAGGGGCACCACTCGCAGCACTGGGGCGACGCCAAGTGGCGGGGCTGCCCCGCGAGGGGGCGCACTGGGGCGCAGCTGGGGGTCCTGAGGCTCCTGGCGGAGGGGACAGCCCCCCACCAGATGCCAATTCCCGGCGGGAGAAGGAGCGCTTGGGTCGGGCCCAGAAGCTGCCTGCGGGTAGCCGGATGGCACAGCCTCGAGGCTGCTGCCCCATCGCCTCCCAACCCTCCCCCTGGGGGTCATTCGCTAGGGTGTCTGTCTATGTCTTGACAGTTATAGTGTTGCCCTGGCTGATGCTCCTCGGGTCATCTTACTGACCCTGTCCCTGAGTGAACGCCCCGCCCCCCAGGCTCTGGTCGGCCCTCTGGAAGTTTCCTTTCCACCCCTGTCTCCCCCAGAGATACACCTGGGGGACGCGCAGTAGCCACGCAGGTGAGCAGTCCCCTTCTTCGCAGGTATGCCAGGTGTGTTCCACGCTCTCTATTTGTAAAATAGACACTTTGGTCGACTTCTTTAGTTTTTCTTTCTCTTTTTTAAATTCCGAATTGCTCCCTAGTTGTCTGTGGCGGCCAAATTTAGCAGATTTTTCACGCCTCCCTCCACGCCATCAGTTTCTCACCTATAAAGTCAAATCAGCCTTGTGTAAAGCGACAGCTCATTTCGAAATTAAACTAAAGTGTGGCTATTATAGCTATTTTATAGATCTAAATTTTCCCGAGTTGTATCTCCTTAAAATTGGGCACCCGTGGATCCTTTCTTTTTGCATAATGAGCACTGACCCAGCAGGTGCCTTTTTAAAAGTTCAGAAGCTTCTCTGGATCTCCGCCACCGCCGCCATCGCCTTTCTGCCGCTAGAGGCGCTGTCGGTCTACCTACGAATGACTTGCTTTGGGCCTCCAACTCTCAATTTCTGTGATTCTATGTAACAGGCGTTTATTTTCAACGACAGGCCTCAGTCGCGAACTGTACCACTTTATGGTACATTTTATTTTGCAATTGCCATTGCTGCCCTCCGCCCCCACCACACGTACAGTAATGTGGCTAAAACCCAGCTCTCATTAAAATCCACAGGGCAGTGAAGACTCATTTGGGAATTAATGATTAAGTAAGACTTGCACAAAGTAATGAAGGAGCAGTAAGAAGGCCAAGAAAGAATACCGCTGGCCATCAAAGAAGTCGATGAGCTGCAAATGGAAATAGTGGTAGTCCAAAGTGTTTTGAAAGACTTTTCTACAAATTGGTCCTTTTGAAAGTGTTTTCAGAGAGACCTTTTCAAAACCTGGAACTGAATCTCAGAGTGTGCCTGAGGGATCTCCAACCGGGCACAAGCTCTCCGTGTAAACAGAAGTCACTGACCATGGACGGTATTATCTGTTAGAGCCAATGTTTACTAAATCAAGCTAATAATGGGAAATTATTTCATAGAGGGGGACTTTATTATTTTACGACTGCAGCTTTGGTGGAGAGAGCTTTCCCTTAGGATAAATATGAGTCGAAATAGAAAACCAGTTAGGCCTAAACGTTTTGAGTGGGTCACAGTTTGTGACATCCTGGGATTCACGTGGATTCTCAGTATCAGCTCCTAGTCAGTGCACCAGATTGTATCACTGAGATTATTTCAGAATCCAAGCATTTCATGAGAGATTCTTCATGTTGGCCAGAGACAAGGGAGGAGGCTACTTGTTGAAGGCAGAGCATATTCCTGGGTTTGTCTCTCTGTGTGTTACCCTGAGTCCAGAACATTCGCCTGCCTGGTGCCCTTCAGTGGCATCTCAGTCCTAACAGGTCCAAAACAGAACACTGGATTCCAGACCCTCCATTCCTGAACCCGTTCCTCCCCCAGAATTCGCACCTCAGTAACAACGTCCTCTGCCTCCTCAAGATGCCTCATAACACCTGGAAAGCCATCCCGGGAGGCTCCCCTTTCCCTCTGTAAGGCACTAACCTCCAAAATGTGTTCTATCTACCCACCTGCCCCCATTTCTCCCATCTTGGCCACGTTTTTTTTCCTTTTCCTCTCTTCTGCAGAAGCCTCTTACCCCTGTTGTCGTATCCTCTTAACTGGTCTGCTGGCTTTCTCTCTTGCCCTGCCCAGCGCATTCTTGCCAGCACCACAGCCAGCGTCATCATTGTCCATCATGAGTTGACTCCTGCCGGTTTCTTGTTTAAAACTCCCCGGTGGCTTTCTGTGGTTCTTAGGGCGATCCAAACCTCTGGATAACCCAGTCTCTGTTCTCCTCTATGATCTGCTTTCTGACCATTCTCCCTCTTGCTCATTCTCCTCCAGCCACACTGGCTTCTCTTCTTTCCAACTTTCCAGAGTAATATTGCCACAATTTAAAAAACAAAGTTCCATGTTTGCACTTGAACACTTTGCACGTACTGTTCACAGTTGAGCTGCAGTGTCCTATAATTCTATTTCATCCCTCTTACAACTTGTTGTTTTTCCTACAGTTAATAATTGCTTTCTGTTTTTGTTTTTGTTCCTGTTTGGCTTTGTTTCCTGTGTCCCAATCTTTACCTCTGCACTTTCTGGGAGAATTGTTAAACTCTTTTCAGTGTGATCAGACACACAGGGAATTACCCATTATCTGTTTTCCTTGGCGGTCTCTCTCCTGGAGCCCTTTATCCACCTGCTCCAATATAAAATGGGGACTTTCAGGCACGCCATACGGCTGCCCTCTCTGGACTGCCCTCTCTCCGAGGTGCTAGGAATGCCTCTGTGTCCTTTCTGAGTTGCATCACCTGTTTTCTGAGCATCATAATTTTCTTTTTCTTAGTTTATTCCTTAATTTTGTGGAGCACATCTTCTAGTAACTACCTGAGCTGTGAAGTGTGTGGGAGATAAAATTTTTCATAACTTGTTTGGAATGACTTCGAATGGAAATAATAGAAAACCTGACTACAGCAATTTTCATTCCTTTTTTTCTTTGCCTTTACGTGAGAAGCAGTTGTGAAGTAAGCAGTGTGGAAGCTGGTGTAGTGAGTCAGGATCTGATAATAGCAGGGACCCAGGATCTTACTTTTGTTTGTATCTGCCATACTTACATGTTGACTTTTGCCTTTATGCTTACTGACTCCTGGTGTCATGATGGCTGCTGTGGCCCTTGGCATTATATCTGTATTCCAGGCAGTAATAGGGCAGAAGAGGCAAAAATCAGAGTCAGTGAAATCTATTTTATCGGGAGAATAAGAACATTTCCAGAAACCTTCGTAGCAGATTTTTCTCTTGGCCTTACTGTGGCACAGGGCCACTGCTACCCACATGGGAAGATAGGAAAGGAAATAGCTGTACACATTGTTGTTTCAAACAAAACAGGGTTCTGCGAGTAAGAAAGAAGGTTGGGATGTGTGTCTGCTATACTTTGCATGCAAATATGTCTATGTGTTGCACCCTTGACAGCTGGTTTGTTTAGGTATAAAATTCCAAGGTGGAAGTCGCATTTCCTCAGTATTTTATGACATCTCTTCATGGTCTCTAGGCCCATTGCTGCTTGAGAAGCGGGTGGCACTCTGCCAATCCTTGGAATTAGCCTGTTTGTTTCTTCTGGAACCTTTTCTCCTCTTTCGATCCCTGGTATTTCCACATTTCCTGATGGTGTGCTTTAGCTAAGTGCTTGTCAGTGCTGTGCTGGGCACTCTGCGGCCCTTCCTGTGAAAGCTCACGCTGTAAGGTGCCGGGATAATTCCATGTATTATTTCTTCAGTTACTTCTTCCTCACTGTCCTTATCCTGCTTTTTCTGACACTGCTATCAGCTGGATGTCCCAGATCCCTGACGGCATCCTCTAATTTTTTACGTCTTTTTCATCTTTGCATTTTTGTTCTACTTTCTGGGAGAGTTTGTTTAATTTCCTTTCCCAACCCTGCTGTTCAGGTTATTTGCTTCTGCTACCAGATATTTAATTTCCAAGAGATATTCTTGTTCTGTGAATGTTTCTTTTTTTAGTGTTCTATTCATTTTCCTGGGTGCAAGAATTCTCTAAACTCTTGGAGTCGTTCATTTTTATTTTTTAGGCATTCTTTTGCTGACTTCATTCTCACTAGTAGCTCTGAGTTTCCTCCCCCCGCCCCCCCCCCCGCCGTGACTTTTCCAAACGTCTGAATTTCGGCTCTCTGTTTATATTTAAGGAGACACCGAGGAGCTGATCGAAAGTTGTCTGTGCTTCAGAAGCACACATTTGGCACAGGGACCTTCATGCATCGCTGACCTTCTGTGTTTTCTTAGCCTGGTCTGGTTCCCCAAAGAAGAACCCTGAAGCCTCCTGCTGAGGATTTAAGCTGGATGCAGGACCTGTGAGCTGACGGGATCAGAGTTCAGGTGGATGTCTCACCCTTGAGTGTGCTTTGTGGTTGTTCTTTAATCCTTCCGTTTCCTGGTGGGCACCTTGCTCCCACCCTCCCTCGAGCTATGACTGGGGTCCCTGAGTACAGATCTTCCCTGCCTCAGAGTCTCCAGAAAGTACATCTCCTAGTCTGTGGGACACGGGGTCAGTCGGCCAGCTCTGCTGGCTTGGCAAGGGACCTGGGGCTCTGCTTCTACTTGGACGGCCCCTAAGCCCAGCCTGTGCTGGCCCCAGAGATGCCCCCAGTCTGCCATTCCCAAGCCTTTCTGGGATGCTGCTCAGCCATCTCACCCTGCTGATGGCCCCCCACCGGGAGACGGGGTTCCTGCTTGCTCTCCTCTGCTGAGTGGACAACCTCTTCCGTCTTCCAAAGCTCGGTCGCTCTCTCTTCTCTCCAACTCTTTGAGTGTTTTACGGTGATTATTAGGATTCCTTACGGTAGGATCTCAGGAGGGCGTGCAGACGACCCTGAGGGTCCGCCGTGTCCGTGAGCGATCAGCCCTGCTGTTGTGACCGTGCTCCCCAGACGGACGCGGTTCCTTCTCTCACTTCTCATTCTGCTCTTTCTGTTCCTGCCTGTGGAAACAAACATCACATCCATTTTTAAATGCTTCAAAGCTTTCTTTTAAAAATCTATAAATACGGTTAACATAGACCTAATTGGATAGATGTTACAGCTGCGGAAAGTAAAGGCTCTTTTAAGGAATGCAACTACATCACCTAAAGAAGCTGAGCGTTTTTCTTCCTGGCATAGATGATGCTGTAATGAACTCATTACAGTTGCCAAAAAATTTTGTTTTGTATCAGAATGTGTTCCAGAGGCCTTTTAAGCTAAATTGTTCCTACAGTATGATTTACCAAGACCGGTGAGAGAAACATTTTCCGATGTTTCTTCTGTACCAAATGGCTGGCCCTGGGGCCCTGTGACCCCCGGAGCTGTACTAACCAGCTCCGTAATCTGTTCAGTTTTCTAATTATCAGCTCTCTGCCATGGAGAAAGTGAAGCAGATATAATCTAGACACAATGTTTTAGGAAACAGTCTCCGTAGCTGTTTCTCTCTGTGTGTTTAGTATTTTATTAAACTTAACGTTCTTATCCCAGCACTTGTTACTTAAAAAGGCGTGTACTGATTGCTTCCCTGCCGGGAGCTGTCTGCAGACCTTGGCGGCACGGTCTCACAGTCCTGGCGGAGGAGTCCCGCAGCCTGTCCTGTTAGTGCCCTCGCCGTGCAAAGGAGGGACGTCGGCTTCGGCGGGTGAGCCTCTGCTAAGAGGCAGGTGCAGGCGCTCCCCAGCCTGTGTCATGACGCAGATGGGGTCTTAACAGGCCGTGGTAGACATTTTGTAATCTTGTACTCTATCTTTGGGATACTTATCATGTCTATAGCAATGAGATTGTAATTTCATTGGGTTTTAAATAGAATGGCAAGGTGGTTGTGATAAACTTTGTCATTTGAACTGTGTGCACTGAATCTCACGCTTTGTGACAGGCTGCCGTTTCCATCCTCACACTTCCTCCAGCTCATTCTTCATTCGGCTTCCTTGTGCTTTGTTTAATGCCCAGAATACCTTGCCTCCAATTGCTAGATGGGATGGAGAAGCCAAATAATTCAGCATCATATTGATATTTTTTTATCCTTTAAGCTTTCATGTCATCCCAAGGCTACATTATGAGCTCAGCTTCCAGGCAACTGCTTAAAAATTCAGGCCATCTCCTCGGACTCACCCTGGACCTTCCGGCCGTTCACCTGCTTTTGGGAGCTGGGGCCGCTGGGGCAGTCTCAATGGGCCACTCTGGGGACTGCTGAGGGACCCTGCCACGCCATCCCTCCGTGGGCCGTGCTGAGTGCCGCCCTGCAGCTTGACCAAAAGATTCCTCGTTTTGTGTTTTGCTGTATTTGTAATTAAAGCCAGGATAGGATTTAAGCATTTCTCATGAGGTCTATGCTCACATGTATCTGAATGTCATCTGAGAACCTGGTTTGGCTCTTTTGCTTTTGTCTTTTAAATCCTGGGTTTTGGCAGTGATCTTGGGCGCCCGCACTGGAATCAGAGTCTGTGTTAACTCTCAGAGTGCAGCTGCGCCCACGATGCGTTCCTGAAGTGAGGCATGCCAAGGAACTTCTGAACTAAAATCATTTTTCCAGCCAATTTCAGTATAATTTGAGATATTATCATGGAAAAGATGATTGAAAAACAATTTTGGTCCCCATCTCCCATTGTCTCATAAAATGTGAAATATTTTAGAAGTTGAAAAAACGACACTAACTGTTATACACATGTTCTTGCCAACCAGATTTTACTAAATATACGCTTCAGAAGTACTAAAACTTAAGCCGTGAAATGTTAAAGATCTATTTATCAGAATCCCTGTCTCCCTCCCCATTTGATTCCTCCTCCTGCAGAAGCAAGCACTGCTCCTAAGTTGGAGGGTTCATATGCATATGCAGAGCCCTAATCAATACTTGATATTGTTCTTGTATTTAAATATTATGTAAATGTACCCTACTATATACAACAACAGCCTTTGCCACTTGTTTTTTTTAAATCGATATGTTTTTAAAGACTTATTCATGTTGATATATGCACTTGCTTTGTTCCTTTTTTTTTTTTTTTGAAGATTAGCCCTGAACTAACATCTGCTGCCAATCCTTCTCTTTTTGCTGAGGAAGACTGACCCTGAGCTAACATCCATGTCCATCTTCCTCTACTTTATATGTGGGACACCTACCCCAGCATGGCTTGTCAAGCCATGTCATGTCCTCTCCCCAGGATCCAAACCAGTGAACCCCAGGCCGCTGAAGTGGAACATGCGAACTTAACTGCTGCACCACTGGGGCGGCCCCGCTTCATTCCTTTTAACTGAATGACTAAGCCATAAAGTGTGCACTCCTCTGGTGATAAACATCTGTTTTCCCCAACTTTGTGGTGTTGCTGTGGTGGAGGATACTTGCACCTCTCTGTGTACACACCGGCGTGAGCTCTGGGGAGTCTGTTATAAATGAGTGGTTGAGTTGTAGCCCATTTTCTCCTTTAATGTATTTTGCTCTGTTGCTTTCTAAGTTGCTTGTACCAATTTAGATGCCTGCTGGTTCTGGTTACCCACGTTTTTTCTAACGTGACATTTTCAGCCTAAGTGGCGCCAAGCTGAACTGAAATATTTCATTGTCCCCACTGTCATTTTCCTATTACTGGAGACTCGCAGACTCTGTGTTTATATTGTTCTTTGCGTTTCTTCTTTGAGTTACTTATTCTCATCATTTGCCCATTTTTCTTTTTAAATTTGGTTCAAGATATCCTACTCTCTTTCCTAAGCTCCAAAAGAGATTTTTTATCATTTCTTCTAAATTTTAACTTTTCGCTGCTCACGTTTAGTATAACTGGAATTTATTGTTTATTGCATGGGGTCAGCATCTATTTTCCCCCACATAGGTGAGATGACCAGTCATCCTAGTGACATTTGTTGAGTCCTTCCCCCACTGATAATACCAAGTATAGACAGGTGTGCTTCTGGGTTCCTAGTTCTGTTGGACTATTGACTTATGCCCTGCCCAGTATCAGTGGTTTCAGTGTTCTGTAATTTAACCTAAGCCTTAAGGGTTTAGATGCGTTGTTGTGTCGAGGACAGGCACCGAGGTCAGCTTGCCAGGCTTTGCATATCAGCTCTGCCAGCTGGTTCCTGACATGGGGCCTTGGGGAGGTGATTAACCAGGCTGTGTTGTGGGGACTTCCCCGGTGTGAGCACTGAGAATCCCATGTCCCAGGACCCCATCAGTGCTGGGCACACAGTAAAGATCGGTCCCCCTAAACCTCAGACAAATGATGTCATCTTTCCCCCAGTGTCTCCCTCTAGGAAATGGCAATGATACTGGTATCTGCCCCACAGGGCTGCCGGGAGGATTAGTGAGGTCATACAGGGAAAGGGCCGCGACCAGCACCTGGCCTGGGCTAAGTGCTGAAAAAAGTTCATTTCCCTTCCTCCTCTCCCTTCCTCCTCTTTAAAATTGTCTTCACTATTCTTGAACTGATAGAATTTCGTATGAACTTTAGAATCTTCTTGCTGAGTTCTCCATAATACCCTATGGGAACTTATAATTTGGGGGAAAACTACATCCTCATAACATCAAAGCTTCATGTCAGGGCTCGCCCCGTGGCTGAGTGGTTAAGTTCACGTGCTGCACTTCAGCAGCCCAGGGTTTGCCACTTCAGATCCTGGGCGTGGACCTACACACTGCTCATCAGGCTGTGCTGTGGCAGCATCCCATATAGAAGAACTAGAATGACCTACAACTAGCATATACAACTATGTACTGGGGCTTTGGGAGGAAAAGAAAGACAAACATTGTCAACGGATGTTAGCTCAGGGCCAATCTTCCTCACCAAAAAACTTTTAAAAAAGCTTCATGTCATGAATATGGTCATTTCTTTATTTATATGTTTCCTTTAATGTTACTCAATGAGTTTTAAATAATTTCCTCTCTAAAATTCTTGCACATCTTTGTAAGATACATTTCGAGGTATCCTAAGTACCTGATAGATTTGTTGTTATTCTGAGTGGGTCACGATCTATTTTAGATTTTAACTTTTAAAAATAGAAAATTTTAGGTTTATGCGGAGGGAGACAGACTGGAATAATGAACACGCGTGTCTATTACTCAGCTTCTACAAGTTCCAGCTCCCAGCCATTCTTGTTTTATCTGTGGAATTGTATCTTTTTTAAAAGTTCTAGTTGGTGTTATCTTTTCAGTAATAAATGAGTGCTATTGATTTCTGTATTTTGATTTTGACTGCAGCAACCTTGCTCCATTTTTGTTAGTTCTAACAGTTTGAGGATTGGCTTCATAGAGCTTCTAAGAGAACAATCACCTGAAAATGACAGTGAATCTTGTTTTTCCCTTTACAGTTCTTATGCGTTCTACTTCTTCTATTTTTCTTCGTTTGTTGGCTAGCACCTCCACTACAATGATGAGCAAAAGTGGTGATTCCAAGTGTCCTTGGGGCTTCTTTTAACTTTAAGGAGAATAACTTTTGCTTTCACCACTGATCAAGAAGTTTACGGCAACATTTTGTTTGATGCGTTTTATCATTTTACCATTTCCCTGTACTGCAAGTTTGGTAAAATGTTTGCTGGTTAAGTTTTCGCACTTTTCCTCCCCATCTGTAGGTGTGAGCACTTGTTCATTTGGTGCTGATTCCCTACCCGCCCGGGTTCCTAGTGTAATGCGCTTATGTTAGTGGATTTCATGTCGTTAAGCCATCCTGAATAGTTAAGGTAAATCCTCCATGACTTGGATGCTTTGTTAAAATACAATGTTGGATCCCATTTACTAAGATTTCGTTTCAGATTTTAGCCCAATTATAGGGCCATGTTCATAACAACGTTGGTCTCTAATTTTCCGTTCTCCAACTGTCTTTGTTTAGTTTTCATTTCAAAGCTATACTGTTAGCCTCATAAAGTGAGTTAGGGAGGTTCCTTCTTGGTCTGTTCCTAGGACAGCTTATGGATAAGAGGTGATTGTTTTCCCAACAGTGGTTGGAACTTGTCTAACTATCATTGGAGTGTGGTGCTCTTTCATCAGAAACCTGACACTTGATTCACTCTCCTCCATGGTTACAGTGCTATTCATATTTTCTCTTTCTTTATGAAAGAATTTTGTTGCATTTTTCTTTTGTAGATCTCTTTTATCTTTGTTTTCTATGTCATTAAGTGTGTCCCTTTTTTCTGCTTTCCTAGAGCTTATACTATTGTTCTGTTTCCAGTTCTCCTTTCTTCTTTTGAAAGGTTATCTCTGTCATTTTCAATCATCCTTCTCTTCTGTTATATCCACACAGGGGGACATTTTCCCTCCAATTCCTGCTGTCACTGGTGCACACATTTTGTTTTCAGTTTTGTGTTATCCATTCCAAAATAGTCTATAAACTGTATATGATTTTATGATATAAAATTATTTAGACACGTTTTGGTTTTGTTCTGTTTTGTTTTTCAGACTGGCACCTGGGCTAACAACTGTTGCCAATCTTTTTTTTTTTTTCTGCTTTATCTCCCCAACCCCGCCCCCCTGTACACAGTTGTAGATCTTAGTTGCAGGTCGTTCTAGTTGTGGGATGTGGGACGCCGCCTCAACGTGGCCTGACGAGCGGTGCCATGTCCGCAACCAGGATCCGAACCCTGGGCCGCCGCAGCAGAGCGCGTGAACTTAACCTCTCAGCCACGGAGCCGGCCCCTAGACACGTTTTGATTGGTGTATATGTATGTGTTTCACTTTCCAAATACTTGGAATAAGGTCAATTATCTTTGTTATTGATCTCTGGTTTTGGTGCACTGCTGTCAAAGAAAGTGATCTGTGTCCTATTGACTCTCGTATGTTTGAAGTTTTCTTTATGAGCTAATGCATGGTTAATTTTTGTAGAAATTACATGTGTGTTTGAAAATAATGTATATGCACTAAGTATTGAGTCTAGAGTTCTACATATGTCAATTAGATTAAGCTTGTTACCTGATGTCAAATCTTCTATCATGATGAATATTTTTCATTCAATATTTCTGTTTCTAAGAGAGGCTTTAAAAATCTAATGTAATCATGGATTTTCCATTTCTCCTTGTAATCTGTCTGCTTTTTCATTATACATTTTGAGGCTGGCTTGTTGACTCCATTCAACTATATACAGCTTCAGATTTGCCTAAGACAAATATTGCTGTGTCGCTTTTATTTGATTAGTACTTCTCTGGTCTATCTTTTCCTATATCTTTACTTCCAAATTTTCCATGGTGTTATATTTCACATGTGTCTGTTATAAACAAAATAGGCCTGGAGTTTTTAATCTTTATAATTACTGCCTTTTAACTAACTAGTTTTATCCATTCACATTTATTGTGACCTTTAATATTTTTGAATTCTTCTTCCATTTTATTCTCTATTTACCATTGCTCTTTTTAAATAACTTTTCTTTTTTCTATCTCCTATTATATTACTGAAGGACTACTTATGCCTACTTCTCTCCGGCTGTATTAGCTTAGAGGTTAACTATTCTGTCTCCACATTTTCAGTAGCACTGTTAAAGTTTTAACATTTGCACTTCAGGTAACAGATCTAAAGGTAATCAATAATTCTGGCCTCCCCCCAAACCATTCTACAGGCTGAGCATGCTGGAGTGCCTTTATTGCTCCTGCCATTTATCATTATTGTTGGCTACCATTTTAGTTCTACCATTTTGAAACGTATCTCATCAAAAACCACACTGGACTGGTGGTGCTCTCTGTTTTTGTTTCTCATGGTCCAGGCCTGTTTTGATTTATCCCGTGTAGCAAGCTCCTCTTCTCCACCATGGCTTCTGGGAAACCTCTTCTGCCTTCTGGATTCAGTTTGCCTCTCACCTAAGTAGTGTTGCATTGAGGTCTATGAGTAGCAAATTCTGTGTATTTGTCTGCTGGGAGAATGTTTGTTCGCTCTTTCTCGTGAGTGTATACAGAACTCCAGGGGACGGTTATGTTCCTTTGGCGGATATGACCTGCGGGATCCCGGGCTCTGCTGTGACTGCTGAGAAGACTTTAGTTTAAGGATGGTTCTTTCACACTAAACCTGCTTTATTCGCTGATTGCTTTTAAGGTTGTTCTTTGTTTTTTTGTGGTTGTGTAGTTTTATTGTTATTTGATGTGGATGAATTTTTAATTTATGTATATCTGGCTTTGTGGGGCTTCTTAAATACAACCAATTATGGAAAGTTCTTAGCCATTATCTCTTCAATTGCTGTCTTGTGCTTATTTTCTCTCAGCCTCCTTTGGACTTTTATTATACAAAATTGGACCTTATCATTTAGTCATCCTGTTTTTAACGTCTCTTTGTCTCTTTATCACGTTGCTCTATATTCCAGGTGATGTGTCCAAGTCTAAATGCCATTTCACAGTTCTTTCTTGAGCTGTGACTAAATTGCTGTTTAAACTCTGTATAGACTTACTTTGCATTTTTGAATACCTTTAATTTTTCATTTATAGAATTTTTATTTTTTCTTTTTCAATTTTGCTAGATATTTTAAAAATAACATCTTTTCATGATCTTCCTTTATGGTTTCTATGTATTCTTCTTGGTCTTTAAAACTTTGGACATACATGATGGGAAGAGAAAATCTATGATAATACAGAAACAATGACCAACCCATCACTAGTGAAAGCTTCTAGTGACGAGACTGTGGACTCCAAGCACCATTTCTCATTAACTGCAACCAGGGCTCCTTGGAGAAATGGATGACTCTAGGTCTGGGACAAGCAATGTAGCAGGTGAGCCTGAAAATCTTGTCGTATCCAAAGATAGGAAGCCATCAACCATAACTCGAGTCTTGTGAAAAGGTCTTAGGATCTAACCTGACTAGGCTCCCATTAGTCAAAGATGGAGCAATTTGAGCATCAAAAGTAATAACAGTGACTTGAAAGACACCAAAATATTTGTACAGTCATGCATCACTTAACGACGGGATACGTTCTGAGAAATCCATCCTTAGCCAGTGTTGCCCTTGTGTGAACATCACTGAGTGTACTTACACTAACTTAGGTGGGATAGCCTCCTTCACACCTAGGCTCTACGGTACGAATCTTTTGGGACCACTGATGTATATGTGGTCTGTCATTGATCCAAACGTCATTATGCCAGGTGTGACTGTATTCAGGAATTGACTAGCATGGATTCAAAAAGGCAAACAGAAAACATCCCTTTGGTGGCTCAGGATGCCAGAGAACCAACATCGTCTGTGGAAAATGGGTTAATGAAAAGAGAGATTCAAGCATTTATCCTGACTTCTGTAAGAACCCTACCTTAGGGTATTCAAACAGTTGACGAGAGAAAGTCTCCTTATAGAAATGGGCCAGGTAATGAATGAAGAAGGATCCAATTCTTTCTACTCCTCTGTTTTTTAATACTCAGCCTTTCCATAATAAGATGGATTTTAAAAGAGTCTAATTCAGACAAATAATGTGCCAAATATAACAAAATGTTAATTATTAAATAGGTTGATGGATGTATTAGGGTAGTTATTGCCCTTTTCTCTCTACTTCTCCATGTGCTTGAAAATGTTTCTACTTAAAACTAAAAAGACTTTCACTGGGAAAAACTGAAGTAGGTGCTCACGCTTCAAAACATGGGAGTCACTGTAGAAAAGACTGACGTACTTGCTGTAACAATTATTGATGAAAGTGTATGTGCAGACACAATATTAGACAAATTCAGATGTAATTACCTTGTTGTTAACACCAGTGTTAATCAGCAGGAAGTGAGGTCCAGGGAGCTGTCGCCCAGAGTCACAGGCTGTGCCTGCGGTCAGTCCCAAGCCGATCTCTACCTGTCCTGTGATCTTCCTGGTTCTGGAACATTTATATTTCAGAATCACATCATTTTTCCGGTTTATTGTTGATCATTCCTATGACTTGGGGATGCTTTCTGTGTTCTAGGATATCAAGTGATAACGTTCTGTGCTGTGTGTTTGTTACTTGATTTTTGACTTTAAAATGTGTCATTGGGTTATAACATACATTCAGAGAATTGCGTGAATATGAAGTATGCAGCTGCACAAGTGTCACTTATGTCTTGTGGACAGGTTTCTGGACCCCTTCTCCCTGGCCCAGTGGGTGAATCTCGCCCGCAAACTGCATAGGCGTTAAGTCAGTCCGATAACACCCACGCTGTGCTGCGCAGGAGCCGTGCAGGCCGTCTTCAGCCTGTGTCACACGACCTTGCGTCCCCACGTCTCATGACTGAAGACGCCTGTTGAACCTCTGCAGAGCAGGAAGAGGTGAAGGGCAGCTCGCTCTCACCCTCCCCCGCTGCATTGCTTAGAGATTGTGGGAATAGTTAACGACCCTGGTCCTCGTCTCCCTCCACACGCAGATAACGTCAGCATCTCTGAACTTGTTTGATGTGTGACTGAAGATGCTTGTTTATGTCACCCAGATGCACCGTATCCTTTTTTGACATAGATGAAACTTGGTCACAAATTTTTTCCCTCTTCTCCTCTTCCCTGCACAGTACACTGACTGCTCACACCCTCGGAGCAGTCCCCTCAGAGCACCCTGTGGAACTGGTTCTCGGGGTCCCACTCCTCACCCCGAGTATTGAATGAACTCCATCACTAATGTCACCAGGACCTTTCACTCAGTCAGCAGCATACAACCTGTGTACCACCGCCCAGGGCAGGATGTAGAATATTTCCCATGCCTCCACCCCTTGTGCCCCTCCCTTGTCACAACCCTTCTCCTGGGAAATGGCTATGCTGAGGTCTACCACCAGAGATAGAAGTAGGATCCTAGTGGGTGGTCTTTTCTGTCCTGCTCTTTCACTCATCATGATGTCTGGGAGAGTCACACTGTTGCTGCAGGTGGCAGGAGCTTATTGCTTTTTGTTGCTGTGTAGTATTCCATTGTGTAAATATACTCAAGTTACCTATCTATCCTATTTGATGGAAAGTTGAGGTTGTTTCCATTTCTCCACTATGGTGAGTAGAATGGTGATGAACATTCCCAGGATCTAGAAAGGTACAGGGAGTGTGATGCTGGGGTAAGAATGTGCCAGGAGATAAATGGAAAAGAATACAGAGTCCACAGATAGACTCACAAACATGGGCAACTGATCTTTGTCAAAAGATCAGAGGCAATTTGATGGAGAAAAGTTAGTCTTTTAAACAAATGGTGATGGCACAATCGGGTGACCATATGGAAAAAACTTAGCAAAGATGCCAACTTTTCACATGACACAAATATTCAGAAAAATTGTTCATGGATGTAAACATAAACTGCGAAACTATCAAAATTCTAGAACTAGCAAAGGAGAAGATACGACCTGAGTTTTCATAATGACCTTTTATCTTCAACATTGAAAGAACGAGTCTTCAAAGAAAAATCCAGTTAAGGTGGACTTTGTTATAATTAAAATTTTCTACTCTGTGACAATCACTGTTAAGAGAAGAAAAAGACCAACCCTAGACTGTGCGAAATCTTTGGAAGAAGCCTATCTAAGAAAGGGCTTGTATTAAAATGTACAAAGCATCATAAATTCAACAATAAGAAAACAAACATTCCAATGAAAAATGGGTCAAGATCTGAACAGACACCTCGCTAATGAAGGTATAAGCATACAATAAGCATGCAAGAAGATGCTCAAAATCACTTATCATTAGAGAGAAGCAAGTTGAAACAAAGTGAGACGCCTCGACACACAAATAGACGAGATCAATTCATGGCTGGGGGGTAGGACGGCACAGACTCTCTGTCGTCACTGCTGCCCATGCCGAGTGGTGCAGCCACTGTGGAAGACACTTGGGCACTTTCTTACAGAGCTAAACATCATCTTAACACGTGATCCCTCAACCATCTTCCTAGGTATTTACACAATGTTTTCAAATAGAACGTCAACAAAAAAGCCAGCACACATATATAGACTGCACCTCATTTATACAGGCAGGGAACTTGAATGAACAAAGATAACCTTCCATAAATGAAAGGACACCCAAATGAGGTACATCCATGCAATGTAATGCTATCAGGTGCCAACACTGAAAGAGCTATCAAGATGAAAACACATGGAGGAATCTCAAATTCACCTTTCTAACAGAAAGAAGCATCTGCGAAGGCTGGGTAGAGTACGCTCTCATTGATATGGCATTCTGCAAACACAAAGCTATCAATTTGATACACAGATCAGCTTCCCAGAGCTGTGCAGGGCTGGGGTCGGGGGAGAGGGATGAAGAGTTCAGGAAATCCGTGTGATGCTTTAATGGCGGATACTTGCCTCTCTGCCTTTGACGAAATCCCCAGATTTTTACAGTGGAAAGAGCAAATCTTGACTTACACAAATTAGTAAAATGATTTAGGTGGGTGGATCCTTGGATGGAATGCAGATGAGACTAGAGAGTCTAACCGTATTGAGAATGGAAGAAACAAACTCACTGCAAGTGGTGGGGGAAGTGGTGCTGACCTAAGGACCTTTGGAAATGACTGGAATCTGTACAACTACAGGAAAAGACACCGAGCAAGCAGAAAGCCCCAATTGATAAAGTTCTTTCTCAACAGTTACTGGTTAATAACTGTGAGGCCCCTATGCATCTAGACCGGGATTGGAGAAAGGACTGAGTGGTCGTCAGATGGCAGGAGCCAGGGTTCCACTACTGCAGGGGCAGGCTTCGGGGAGGGCAGGGCGCGGGCTGGAGGGCTCCATGTGGCCATGCGTTCGACTGGGAAGCCGTGCTCTGAACTGACGTTGACCTTAATCTAAACATGGCTGTTTCCATATAGACACATATACAGCAGACAGTGTACACACGGTAAGGATCAGCACACCAGCCTAACTTAAGCATCCTGCCACCGAGAGGGCCAAGAAGCAAGGACACCCCGGAGCAACCAGCACACTGAGCTCACAGATGCACGTTTTTAATGCCATGGTCTCATACAAGGAGCCAGTGCTCCTTGAGGAAAAGGCTGATTCCAGGCTGAGGCTGAGAAGGCGCAAGACAATGCTGCAGAATCCTGTAGAAAAGTAAGGAGGCGTTATATCCCCAACTAAAATACACAGGCGCCATAGTTTTCCATCACATTGATGTCGTAAGAATATTTAAGCATTAAAACCTACCCGGCGGTGTAGTGGCTGAGTCAAATGTTTCATTTCGGCTGCCCAGGATTCACAGGTTCAAATCCTAGGCGCAGACTTATGCCCTGTTCATCAAGCCATGCTGTGGTAGGTGTCCCACAGACAAAAGAGAGGAAGATTGCCACACATGTGAGGGACGCTGGAGGCAGAAAGAGGCAGCGGAGCTCCGTCGGGACAAGGAGCGGTCTCATGCCCGCCAGCGTGGCTCTGAGAGTTTGAGAAAGAGGCCCCTTCAGAATCAGTGGGGGCATCAGTTGGACATTTGTTTAGTTAAGAAAATGGTCTGTTCAGCTGAAACACTTCAAAATCAGAGCGATGTGCATGGAGCAAAGGTAGTTGGTGTTGGTTTCTGGCCCGTGTGCGCTCACGCCCCCATCCATTCGCTGAGTGACTGAGCTTCTCCACATGAGCCACAGCGGCTCCTGGGCCCTTTGCACTTCAGGTTCCCCATACAATGCACAGGTTAGCATGGGATCTCTGTGCCTCCTTCCAGCTCCGTCTGCCTCATTGCTACATTCACATGAGGACACATTCCACTAGGGAACTATTGTTGCCGTCGTTAGGACACGAAAAACGCATCCTGGGCCCTCCTGAGAGGTGCTGCCGGGCCTCACATGCCTCCTGGATGCAGGGTTCAGTGTGGTTGGCATGCCCTCTGTGGGCCATGGTCACACCAAGCCCGTGCTCAGCAGCTTTTCTCACATCCCAGTCCCAGGCCACAGGGCGAGGAAGGGGCAGCAGGCCAGCAGGCCCTGGGGCCTGAACCACTCAGCAGGTCAGCACTCCCGTTTGAATCCACGCTTGGGTTGGACACCAGGGAACAAGCACCCTAGGCTCCCCTGGGCTCCTGAGGTGTTTCGGGTGCCCCTTCCCTGCCCCCTTGCTCCATACCCCATGCCCTGGGAGCCCTTCCTCCCAGGACATCAGGAGGCTTAGCCCCTCCAGCCTGGCTATGGGACCCCCGAAGCCTCGTGGTCGTGTCCTCCTGGCAGGGAGCCTCTCTATTTTCTGGAAATGAACTCCAGTCGTGCTGGCTGAGGGCTCCAGCCCTGTTTGTCTGAGGCTCCATCCGTCGCCCAGGCTGCATGCCTGCTGCTCTCTGAGATGGGGCCCCGTTTTCCTTAACGTGCCCTGTTGTTCACCACAAGCTCTCTGGGCCTCCAACTCCTGCCCGCTCCAAGCTGTGTACTGTCTGCTCCCACCCCTCACACCCCTGTTACTGGGCTCTACCTTCTGCTGGGAAGCCCACCAGTTGGCTTTGACTGGTCTGTGGACACTCAGCACTGCCCTGGCCTCTGTTCACCTCTGTTTCCATCACGGTGGACACCCAGCTCTGTGTGACAACCTCACATCCTTCCAGCCATCCTCAGCTCCCCACGAGTCCTGGTCCAGCTCCTTCTTTCACACCTCCTACCATCCAGGATGCTTTTAAACAGCCTCTGAGTACCACAGACAAGCTGCCGCTCCCCCAGGCCACCTGCTCTGATGCTAGCCTAGGTCCCTGCATCTCGGCTGCTTCCAGGAGGAGGTGCCTCCTGGGCAAGGCCCTGAGTGACCACCTTAGTGTAGTCATGCTCAGAAACTCAAAACCAGGTCCTGCTTCCTGTGAGCTCATGAAGATTCTGGAGACATGGTCGGAGAGCTGACGCTGACTTCCCAAATCTGCTTCCAGGCCATTCCAAAATGTCTGCCCGAGAGAAGGCCCGACTACCCAGCAGTTGTCCCCTGCAATGGGGTGGGATGGCACTCATGGCACGAGAACTGCGGGGAGCAGGGATGTCTCCCTTGGTCTGTTTCACTCTCTTGGCAAGAAGACCACAGACCAGTGAAGAGTTCTGATGATGAAACTTTGCCCAGTTCTGACTCCCACTCTCTGTGGTCAGGAGCAGCCTTGGGGGGATGCTTGTTAAGAAACAGCTAGTGAGACTACACGGCAGAACTTTGTGTCACTGAAGAACGTCGTAAAGTCTCACACCAGGACCCTTTAACTGTGTGACGCTATTCTTCTCTGGCACAAAATGTGCCCCCAATCCAACAAGATTCCAGTTGCTCCTTCGTTTCTGGGCCTGATGGTGGGTGGGATAGAAGGAAATTCATGACTTCAGCCTCTAATCTGGTAGGACAATCAGGCACACACTGAGCTCTCTCTGTCTCTCACGGCCAAGGGAGGGGGACCAACTCAGAACTGACCTGGGCCCTGGTCGCATCGAGGACAACAGGTTCCCTGCGTCAAGATGGAGTCCCTGGCTAAGCCATCTGTCTGAGGGGGCAGAGATGCGGTGGGCAGGCATTCTAGGTGCGGGCAAGAAGAGCGGAGGTGAGGGAGCAAGAGAGCCCAGGCATGTTTGAGGAGGACAGGCCAGATGGTGTGGGTTACAACGGCCAATTACTCCTCCTTTCTGTGCTTCCTCTACGTTATTAAAAACCTGGGATATTACCCACAACACTCCAAATTATTCTGAGGGCAAAATGAGTGGATACGCACAAAGACTCTTAACCTAGACCTCTTGCCTTCCCCGGCCCTGCTCAGCCCTGGGTCCTGGCGCTTCTCTTGCTCTTGGAGGTAAAGGATGGTCTGCCGTGTAGCCAGTCACGTTCTTGGATGGCTGTGCCCTGTCAGGGAGGCCGTGGGCAACCAGGATGTGTGCTCCGTCCTTGCCGCAGCCTGAAGGCCACGCTGGCAGAGGCCAGGCCCCCTGTGTGTCTGAGGGCCACTGGCAGCCTCCATCCAGAGGGGAGAGCTCTGAACCGCTAAACAAGTCATCTGGGTCTTGCTGTGACTGGGTGTTTCCGTGGGAGCACGTTCACAATACTCGGCGGTGACCCCTGAGCTCCTGATCACCGGGTGGGGACTCTGGGTGAACTCAGCGCAGTGGCTCTTGTCCACCCATACTGCCAGCCCTTCAGGATTTAAACAGGCAAGGCTTGTCCATGGATGCCCAGAGATCATAGTTGGGTGGCATTCCCCTGGAGGACATCCCTACACCTGCCCCTCTCAGCCTCAGCTTTCAAAGCCCCCAACAGAAATGGCTCACACAGCCCAGGAGGTAACCACAGCACAAGACTGCGGATGAGAGCACAGCCATGCCAGGGGCAAAGGTCTATGGGCTCGGGCCCAGCCAGAACGTAGGACAAGTCAGGAATAACATGACTCAGGGTGTGACGGACGGATCTCCTAGACCAAGGACGTCAGCACCACACAGACCCGGAAGTCACCTTGGTCAGCAAGGGACCGAGTGGGGGTTTCGTCTGGCCAGGTACATGGACCCTTATCCCGCCTGTCAGAACCCATCCTGGTCCATCAGGCCAGCCAGGGAGGAGTGGCTGTGAGGCACCTGAGGGAGGGTGGGGCCTTGAGGGGACTTCTGACTTGACAAGAGTGAAGAAGGAAGTGCAGGGGCTGGGGTCCTGGGTCACAGGGAGCAGGAGGGTGTCGGGAACGGGGCCCAGCTGGAGCCTGGACGGCTGCACCACAAGTGTTCCCCTGGAGAGGAGACGAGCAGGGAGAGGACTTCGGAGCTGGGGACAAGTTCCCAGCAGGATTCCAGCCCAGGGAAAGGGTGAGCATGGAGCCCCAGGGGGACACTGAGGATGGGAGGTCCTGCCTGCTCAAAGTCCCTGCACAAATGACCTTCCCCTGGCCTTGTCCTCTCCACACGCACGGTTTGATCTCCTTACGTGTTTTCCCCACTTAGAGCTGATGCGTTTCCAGTGGCTGAACTAGAAAACTACAAGTTCCCAACATGGGGTCCAGAGACACGTCCACAAGAGACGCAGGAAATGTTTCCTCTCCCTCCAGAGTGTGGACGGGCAGCCCCTCTCCTGGGGCACAGAGTGGGCCTGGCAAGTGGTGGCTTTAGGGCCCCCCACATTTCCGTGGTGGATGCTCGGCCTGAGAAAACACCTCGTCCTCCCATCTCAGGGGTCTGAGGGGCTGTCTCTGCTCCTGGCCCAGCTTCACGATGCTGACACGGACCTGTCCTCTGAGGAGGGGCACTTGGGGGTCTCCTTCAGCAGCCAGGGAGGGGCTGCACCTTCCCCCCTCTCCCACACACAATAATCGGATGACTGCAAAATTTCTTACTCCAGTGAGGGATCTGAGAGTCTGGACAGCGTTTAAATTAGCACAGAATGTGAAAGAACCACCACTCCCAGGCTCTAAGAGAAACAGGACTTTAATACAACAGTCTGCAAATCTGGCATGAACTATTTACAAGCAGTGATTCTCACCCCTACAGAGATGGAAATTGGCCTCAGGAAGGGGTGGCAGGCCGTGGGGCCCTTGCACCCTGAGTGCCCCAGCTGGGCCCCTGCTGCTAAGGAAGAGGTCATACGACAACGGGACACTCACTCTCTCCTCAGCTTCATGATGGCCATGCTCTCTGGGCCTGGAGTGATTTGCTGGCCAACTAGCACCGGGGCTCCAGCTGGCAGGACAGGCTGTAGCTACAGGACAGAGTGGCACCTGTCAGCCTCCCACAATCCACAACCCTGGTGTCCTTCCCGGCATCTGCCCAGCAGCTGGAGCCCAACTTCCCCAGCCATCGCCATGCGACAGGTCAGGGCTGACAAGGGAGTCATGGACTCAGGCTCTCCGGACTGGCCAGCAGGGAGAGTGCACCTGTTCCTCCCCATGTCCTGTCCAGCCTCACCTCTCGTCCTCACTGAGCTGCTCCATGTCCCAGAACCAGGCCCTGAATCGCTCCTGGGGCTCTAGGTTGTAATTCTCTGCAGCCTCCTGGAGCTGCACGATCTCCATCATCACTTTGTGCTCCTGGCACCAGAGGGAGGAGAGGATGCAGACAGAGCCTGCTGGGGATGCTGCAGGGTCTTCAGGGGGTGAGGAGTGGGGCAAGGGGCTGGTCCTGGGTCCTTGCTCACATGGGACCCTCCTTCCCTCCAATTCCACGCAGGACCTACCTGTTCTCAGAGATGGGTAGAAGCCCCTCCCGCAGGAAGTTTTGCTTGATGCCCACCGCTGCCCCCACCCCCCCCACTGGATGGGTCTCCTGATTCTCTGTCATCCAACACTCTCAATAAATGTAAGATGCAGCGGGTGGTGCCCAGGAGAGTTCCGCCCAGGGGCGTCTCTGGTTTCCACGCCCCTCTCCTCCCTGACATGGAAGGCCACAGCTGCTCACCTTTTTCTTTTTCTCGTGGTTGATCTCATTGCCCTGGAAGGCAGACAGCAAAAGTCCATCAGAACGAGCCCCCTAGCTATGACCAGCCCCCGTGCACACCCCTTCTCATGGTGCCCAGCTCCAGGTCTAGGAGGGGGCTGAGCCTGACAGAAAACAGGACTTGGACCCAGGCCAGGCTCTGGGCTCCAGAGAAGGGAGGACATGGGGGCCGACACTCAAAGACCCTGTAGCCCAAGCCCCTCTGATGACGGACAGGGAGGCTGAGTCCTCAGGCAGGCAGGGACAGCTCCATCAGTGTGCTGCCTGACTTGGAGGCTGACTTCTCTCTCGCCTCCAACAAAGCCCATGCGGCTCTGCAGGCGGGCAGCTCTGCTGCTTCGCCAGCCTGGGGACCCGGGACGGGCTCCAGGTGGAGCCTTCGTTCCCTCATCCCTAAGAGGGGCACACTGTCCCAGCCCACAGGGGAGCCTGGGAGGCTGTCATGACAGGAAGTTACCACATTCTGACCACTCAGGTCTTGGTACTGGGACTGTGTCTTCCCAAGTCCCAACCTGGTCATCCCCTTCTGGCCCCCGGCCTCACTCACATTTACGTAATCCTCCCTGGCAGTGTCCAACATGATCAGGTCAGTTAGCATGGTGCCCAGGAAGGGGACGATGCCCTGTGCCATTGGGATTAGATGGGATGAGGCCCTGGTCTCAGGTGTCCCCATGACCCTCCCCTGAAAACTCCTCATGCTCAGCCTCCTGGCCCAGCCCAGGGTCCCCACACGGAGCAGCCTCAAATCCTTTATAGCCGGCCCTCAATCCCCACCCCTCACCCTCCAAGAACACCAGACTCCTCCTGGTCACCTCCCAGGGCCTGCTTTTGGCTGGTCACAGGGCCTTTAATCCTTGGCCCCGCCACTCTCCCGACCCACCCTGCTGCAGCTCCCCAGGCCCTCCTCCTGGTCACTTCTAAGGGCGGGTGTCAGGCTCTGCGGCAACAGGAGGAGGGCTGCAGGAGGAAGGCCCCCTCTCTGGATTGGAGCCCCCAGCTGGGAGGGCAGAGTCCCCTCCTCTGACCTTGGAGCCCCTCCCCACAGGCGCACTCACCTTCTGCTGCTGCCTCTTCCGGCCTCTCTGCAGGGTCCTCAGCAGGGTGGCAAACTTGGAGGGCTGCTTCTGCCAGGACTGAGGACAGGGTCAAGGAGGCCATCCTCCCCTCACCCCACTTCTCCTCAGCCCCTCTGACCTCAGCCCTGGACGTCTGAACCAAGTCAGCTGGTACCCATGCTACTCCATCCTCCAGCACACTCTGATTCTAGAACAGTCCTAGCTCCAACACTCTCGCTGTGTGACCTTGGGCCGAAGGCCTGTCCTCCTTGAGTCAGCCTCCTCATCTGGAAAGTGTGACAACTCCCCCTACCTCGCAGGGTCTCCTGAGGACTCAGCGTCAGTGACGGTCTACATGGTTCTGGCTCTCACCCCACCCGGCGTGAAAGGGTGGGGCGGGGCTGAGAGGACACTTCGGTTTCTCTTTCATGTGAAGCCTATGAGGTCCACTCAGGAAAGATCCACCGAGCACCACCAGTTTCCTGGACACTTCCCATAAGCCACCTGGGCACCAGTTACTGCTGACTAGGACCCAGGTGAGTGTTCCTGACAGGGACAGACTAGCAGGGACCGTGGTAGGGCCAGTGGGGAGTCACACATGCACAAACATCTGTCATGCTCCAGCCATTCAGACTCAAGGCTGGGCAGCCCATTTGTCCACCTGGCCTGGGGGAATGCCTGGCAGTGCCCATCCCGAGGGCAGGCAGGGTGCCCTCCTCGTGGAGAAGTGGTGAAGACAGAAGGAGCAGTGGGGGCCTGGCTTCCTAAGGACACACTGAGCTGGTTCAGGGAAGAAACATACGCCCGTCCACCCCATGCACGCAACAGCCTGGAAGAATCTAAGTGCTGACAGCGTGGACCAAAATGGAAGGCAGCCCCTGCTCCACCGGCCAGCTCAGCATCCCCTCCGGGATCAGTCCAGACACCCCCACTTCCTGCCATGACCGGGGCTTCCCACCCCACAAACACCTCCCCCACCTGCCCATGGACCAAACATACCCCATCTTCCTGTTCATCCAGGGAAGACTGGAATTGTACACAGAAACTCCAAGTGAGAAATGACCGTCCACATCCTGCCCCGTCCCCCTTCCACACACCCCGCCTCTGCCTCCACTCTACCTTGATGAGCAGCTCCCAGCTAAGGGAGTTGTCCTCATCACAGAGCTTTTTAAATTTTCGGCAGCTCTTCCTGAGGGGGGAAAGGAGGAAGGAGAAACTCAGGAACAATGGGGCAGGGGGCATAAGTGCAAGTCCCTTCTCTATGAGAATCTGGAAAATCCAAACTGCCCGAATGAGGATTTTCGTGGGGGTCCTCTGAGCACTGACGTCACCATGGGACTGCAGAGGGGGCTCTCATGTTGGTCACCTGGGGCTGCCACTCCCTTTTCTATGCAGCAGCTGTATTTTGACCAGTTTGGTTTTCCACTGGGCACAGAGTTCTGTTGCTGTATGGCAAACACTTGAAAATCTCCACTTGGGTTCAACCTACTATGTGACATCGAGGGAACCTGATTCCTGAAGCAGAACTGGGGGCCTAAGTTGCCAGTGAGGATCAGGGACACTGCACACCCACCCAGGCCCTGTGCCAAGGGCTTACTGCCACCCAGGAAGCTCCAGCCGACGAGAGGGCAATGGCAGACACGTGGGAGCTCCCTCCTCCCCCTGGTCCTCCTGCGGAGAGGCCTCCCCACCTGGACACCTTCCCCCAGGTCTTCTTCAGTCTGTGTATGGGCACGCTCTGCAGAGCCGAGAGGACTGCGTGCAGGGAGGAGATGTTCCTCAAGGCTCGGCACTCCTGAGGAGGGAGAGGAGGAGCTGGGAGGGGGAGCAGGAGCCCTGTCTGCTCTGGCTTCAGTCCCCCTCCCTTCCACTCTCCCCTCCTGAGTGGGACAGATGGCCAGGGTGCCAGGGTGGGCACAGGTGGACCAAAGAGTAACACTTCCAGGAGGAGGAATTTCGTTCAAAGTAGGAAGGAGCCAGGGAGGAAGTGAGCATCCCACCACTGGGACATGCGAGTCAAGGTCACTGTGCCCTTGACAGGAAGGACCTAGCGACTGTGCAGGGGCTTAGAGTGCAGCCTTCAGTCCTGAGAGCTGATCAAGGAGAAGGGGCAGTTCCACGGCTCTGGAGAGGGTCTCCCCCCGCATACCCTGGCCACCTCGATCCACCGCTCCAGAACCTTGGCCCTGCCCCGGGCCGTCACGTTTGGGTCCCCAAGGCAGGACGTCATGACGCACTTTACTACTCTGTTGAACTGCACCACTGTGGCCCAGACGGTGGGTGCCACGTTCTCATGTCCGGGCCGGTTTCTTTTGCCCCAGGTGGAGCCCAGACACTCAGAGGGCTCGACGTTCTTGAACACTTCCTGGGGAGGAGGGGGAGTGTCACTCAGCCCTGCCACGGCCCAGCTGAGTGTCCAAGCAGGAGTCACCGGTCTAAGGAGGGGCTCAGGAAGCTGAGGATGTGTTCTCAGCGTGGTGGGAGCCCCTCGCTTTCATTGTTCTTCCACTGAGAGCACCCAGCACAGGAGGACCCGGGACTCCAGACTGGTGGGGAAAGGACAGGAGCATTTACACACAGCCCACCCCCACAAACTGCAAGCTCCAGAGGGCTGCTCCGCTTGGCTCCTCCCAAGGGGGCATCTCCCTGCATCCTGAGCATCCTTGGTCCCAGGCCCCATTCCGCTGCACATTCCCCTGTGCCAGCTACACCCACGGGCTTTGTCAGGTTGTCTCCCTTTTAGTGAAGTACACGACTGGTGCATCACAAATGCTGAGGCTGCTGAGCATCCCGAGCAGATGGCTGGGCCGCCTGAGTTCCTGGCTGCACACAGTGAGTTCTCCTCCCCGACCTCTAGGGCCAAGCCCCACCAGGCTTCCTCTGTGTTCTACTTCACTCCATGTGCTCAGCCCCTCTGTCCAGCAGGGCCTCTTGGTCCCCATCTCTACAGTGTGAGGGTGGAACACGAAGGCTGGGGAGTTGCCCAGATCCCATGGTTGGGAAGTGGTGGAGCTGGGATTGGGACCCAGGTCACAGAAGCAGCCACAGGGAAAAGCAGGTCTGGGCCAGCTGATGGCATAGGGGTGGCCTGCCCCACCCCACCCTGAGAGCCCGAATGCTCACCGCGTCAATGGCTGTCAGCTGTTCTGCCACGTCCCTTGGGGAGAAGGCCATGAGGCTAGGCTTCCCATCGGGCTGCTTCTTCCCGGTCACTCGACAGGGGTGGGAAGCCTCTGGAACCGGAGCTGAGTCTGCGGCTGTTACTGGAGCCTGAGGTGGAAATCCCAGCAGACCCCTTGGTCCCGTTGAGTCCAGTTCAGGACCTGGCACTTGGGCTGGGGCTGCTGATGGCACTCGCTCGGGGTCTGGAGCAGCTGAGGGCGCTGCTGCCGGTTCCAGCGCTAGAAGTGATGGCAGAAATAGAACTGGAGTTCCGTCCAGCTCCAGATGTGGCCCCTTTTCTGCCTCTGCACCTGGCAGAAGTGCTGGAGCTGGGGCAGGAGCTGGAGAAAGAGAAAGGGTCAGCTACATAAGTTGCTTTCCATGTGCCTTTCCCCAAACAGGAAAGATCCCACTGTCTTTAAATGAATCCCCAGTCGTGACCCACCCACTGGGGTAGTCTTCCAAGCCTACGGTCTCCCTTACCCTCTGTCTCCAACTCAGTGGCCTGGAAAAGGTCCACCTGGATGAGAAGAGGGGTGGCCTGGTGCTTCAGGACCGAGCCAGGCAAGAGGTCCTGGAGATACGCCAACGTCAGGTTGATCCTGGAGTGGCGCAGCATCTGCCACATATCCTGGGAGTTCTCCTGAGGCCGGGGGCCCCAGATGGGAGAGAGGGCACTGGGGAGAGGCATGTGTGAAGAGAGTCACAGGCCTGGCCTGCTGTTCCACACTGTGTTCCCACAGCACCTTCTCTGTGCCTGAGCCCCAGAGGGTGGACCAGCCACTCCAATCCCTGGGTGGCTGTCCTTGCACTGGAAGGCCTGGTCATCAGCCAATCTAACAGAGAGCCTGTGTGAGTCTGGTCTTCCACCTGACACTCTTTTCCCAAAGGGCCTGGACATAGCCTGCCCCATCCTCCACGCTCGAGCATCAGGACTGAGGTTGGAGGCAGATTTGTGACCAGGCTGCTCACCACCTACTGTTCTGGGCCCCAGTGGTGGTGCTTAGGAGAGGTGCATGTGCAGAGGGCAGGGAGAGGGAGAGGGAACTGTGGAAGCGAGGAGTCTCTCAGTGGCCGACTCAGCCCAGCCTCTCCTCTGCTTCCCATGGCGGGACTGGGACCCCATGAACAGGTCTCTTTGATTCATTTCCTCCTGTAGGGAAGACCGCAGACCTCAGGCCTCCCACAGAAACCCCAAGAGGTGTGAGATCCAGGGTCTGCCAGTCCATCCATAGCCACAGTCCCCATGGTCTCCTAGCCCCTTCTGTGGACACAGGAGGCCCTCCCTCTGGACCCAACACCACTCATGGTCTTAGTTGGTCCTTGAAGTCTGTCATCGTGGTCTCACTAGGAGAGCATGCGTCCATATCTAGAGGAGGCCAAGAGGGTGTGACATCTAACGTCCTCTGGGCATGAATACTCACGATGCCCAGAAGTGAGCTTCTAGCTCTCAGGCTAGAATTGAGCCCCAGGGATAGTGTCTGCTTCCTTCATTGGACATCCTTAGTGTGTAGGAAAGGGTATGAATGTAGTAGGAGCTTAACATATAGTATTGAATGAATGAACCCCATCCAGAGCCTTCCCAGAATTCTGAGTGGGCCTGCGTCTCCTCTGCTGCCCACAGAGACCACTGCTCTGGCCGCACCGAAGACAAGGACCAGGATCAGCTAGATGGACTCGCTAAATTGTCTTGCCAATAGGAAAACAGTTTGCTTTCATGTACTTTTCCACACTCAGGAAGGCCACAGGCCAGCGAGGGGAGAGGCAGGGAGTCTCCTCACTGGGGACGGAAGCTGTAAGCGTGAGGACACGCAGCATGAGCAGCAGCCCCTTCTGTGGAGTCCGGCACCAGGCAAGCGTCTGCCGTGCTTTCTCCCGTGATTTCCTTCAGTGACCCTGTGAGGTTCATCCTCTTACCACCCCACTATTTGGATGAGCAAGGTGACGCTCAGAGAGGTGTGGGGACGTTCCCAAGGCACACGTTTATTAGGTAGGAGACTCCCTGCTGTGCTGTGGAGGGGTGGGCACTCACCTCTGGAGCAGCTGGTCCAGGACCTGTGGGGTCGGGTAGAAGGCCTGGTACACACACGGGAAGGTGGTGACGGAGATGGATCTGCCGTGGAAAGACGGTTGCAGGCAGCCTACCACCTTCTGCACTGCGCCTGCCTTGAGGGTCAGCATCGTGCGGGCCTCAGCCACGGACAGGGTGGGTTCCTTGGCATACCACGTGGACAAGGAGGGACACAGAGTCAGTGGAATCACCATGAACCACCAGGAGCATCAGGGTCTGGAGCTCAGACCAGAACCTCCCAGCACCTCAGGAAGTTGTGCAAGAGGGACGAGAGCCCGCCTTGAAAATGGTTTTGGACTTAAAAGTACAATTTGATTTTTAGGGGAATGACAAACACTCAGTACCTTCAAGGCATTCTGTGACCTGAGGAACAATTGTACCTCTGTGCATTAAGAGCCTGAGGTAAGAGCATTATCCCAGGGAGTCATCAATGAACATCCCCACCACAGACAGGAGCAAAGAGATGATTAGTGACCTTCCGCCAATCTGCGGATCTATGTCATGGCAGACCTGGAAAACTTAGAGTCTATTCGGACACGCTTAAAATGTGCCCTGCAGTGCTGGCTCAAATGGCAACAGAATTGGGTCATGTCAAGGTCCAACAGCATCGAAAGGCTGAATCACTGTGCAAAATGTCCTCCTCTGTGGAATATGATGAAGTCACTTAAGGCCTCAGCTCCTGACCTGAGCGGCCTACAATGAGTTGCCGTGTTCTGTGCAATGACAAGTAGCAGAGAAATGTATAGGATCCTGTAATCCCACCGCCATCCTCTTTATGTGTAAATCAGCCTAGCAAGTGTGATGATTCGTGAGGCTTGGAGCAGGTGTGCAAGGACAGTGGCGCTGAGTGCTACAGCTTCCCAGCCGGGAAGTTACAGCAATCAAAACAGGAGCAAAATGCTAAGGTCCTCATGGCCTCGTGAAAAGTGATAACAACATTAAACATTTCCTCTATGATTCCAAGAAACGTGAAGAGTGTCTTTCCACCCTACCCCACAGCTGGCTCAGGAGGAGAGGAGGCCCAGACTCCTTCAGGAGCAAGGCCGTAGGACACTCCGTTGGGAAAGCCCTGTGAGGGCCCCAGGGGTGTGCTCAGATTCAGACCTGGGTTCCAGGCCGACGCTGAACATCTTGGGGGGGTGGGGGTAAAGACATTCTGCTCCTGCTCTCACCTCAGACCGGCACAGGATGCTGCTGGTGGCCTGCTGCTCCTGCTCCTTGACTAGGGAGGGAGAGAAGTCGAACCCAACACATAACTCTTCAAACATCTCCTGAGTGGAGTTCTGGAAAGACAATGCCCGGCAGACGGGCCAGGAGGCATCAGGAGCCTGCTGGACATCGCCATAGGGGGACACCCCCATGAGAATTTCTGTTCCCTAGTTCAGGCACACAGGGACATCTGCACAGACATCTGACCAGGGAGGGAACTAGATGAAACTTCTAAGGCTCGGGATTAACACAAGGGCAGAGGAGCTTGATCCCCAGCACCCACCTGCTCAGGTTGCCAGCCTGGGGTATGAATATCACAGACTCACCAGTTTTACAGCACGTAACAAACTGCTCTGATTCGAAGTGTTTTGTGAGATGACAAGGTGCAGAGAAATGTATAGAATCCTGTAATCCACGCCCATGCTCTTTGTGTGTAATCAGCCTAGCAAGTGTGATGATTTGTGAGGCTTGGAGCAGGTCTGCAAGGACAGTGGCGCTGAGTGCTACAGCTTCCCAGCCGGGAAGTTACATCAATCAAAACAGGAGCAAAATGCTAAGGTCCTCATGGCCTCGTGAGAAGTGACAACAACAGTAAACCTTTCCTCTACGATTCCAAGAAACATGTGGAGAGTGTCTTTCCACCCGAGCCCTCAGCTGGCTGGGGAGGAGAGGAGGCCCAGACTCCTTTGGGAGTAAGGCCGTAGGACACTCAGTGGGAAAGCCCTGTGAGGGCACCAGGGGTGTGCTCAGATTCGGACCTGGGTTCCAGGCCCAACCTGAACATCTTGGGGTGGTGGGCGGGGAGACCCTCTGCTCCTGCTCTCACCTCAGACCGGCACAGGATGCTGCTGGCGGCCTGCTGCTCCTGCCCCTTGACTAGGGAGGGAGAGAAGTCGAACCCATCATGTAGCTCTTCAAAGATCTCCTGCGTGGAGTTCTGGAAAGACAGTGCCCGGCAGATGGGCCAGGAGGCATCAGGGGCCTGCCTGCACATCGCCACAGGGGGACACCCCCATGAGGAATTCTGTTCCCTAATTCAGGCACAGAGGGACGTCTGCACAGACATCTGACCAGGGAGGGAACTAGATGAAACTTCTACGGCTCAGGATTAACACAAGGGCAGAGCAGCTTGATCCCAGCACCCAGCTGCTCAGGCTGCCAGCCAAGCCCCGGGGTATCAATATGACAGACTCACCTGGCTGACAGCACATAACACTCTCCTCCTGCCCAGGAGGGACCCACTCCTCACCTGCTGCCTTCCCGCACAGCGCCCACGCGTACACACACACACCGACACTCACACACAAACCCTCACACAAGGTGCAAGGGCTATGGGGCTGCTCAGGTGGGATCCGAGTTGTGTCCTGCCCTACAGTGGGCTGCCCTGGGCTGCCCCACATTACCTTTGG
The DNA here is from genome assembly GCF_041296265.1 of Equus caballus. Taxonomy (NCBI): domain Eukaryota; kingdom Metazoa; phylum Chordata; class Mammalia; order Perissodactyla; family Equidae; genus Equus; species Equus caballus. The sequence goes on from NW_027221925.1 coordinate 33,369, forward strand.
GTACCTCCTGCCAAATTGGCCATGAGGCTTGATCCGATGTCCACAACAACACAACAATCTCACACTCTGGGTTTTCCTGAGCCTAGAGCCTCTGAAAACTGGTACACAACAAGTAAACATGTTTTACTCCGAAGTGTCTCCAGTCAGATGAACTGGCTAGGGGTCTGTCTCTAGAATTAACTGCCTGGTTACCAGAGTTCTAAATCTGTTGGGGTCTATCGCCAAGGAAGTGAGGTCACTTTTTCAAGATTCCATTACCTGGGCTGCTTCCTGTAATCGGACCTACCCAAACCACCCCCATGTCTTCTTCTTAACTCTACATGAGGAGCTTCCACAGCCCCAGCCACAGCTCCCTGGGAATGTGATGAGGGTCCCAGCTTTGAGGAGGCAGAGCAGAATTCAGACCTCCTTTATCTTACCAGTTCTCTGTCCTGGAAAACTCATTGTGCCTCTCAGGGCCTCCCCAGTCTCCAAACCTGCCCAAGGGGAATCCGCCTAGAATCTACTTGCTAGGGACATCATCAGGTGTATATGAAATAATATCCATACCACCTGTGAGGTGGTGTCAAGTGCAAGGAATGCACAAACAAAGAGATGGAAGAATTACGAGAAGGGATGTAGCATGAACACCACTCAAACCAGGCCTGGGTTCAGCAATGCGCTATTGCAACAGGCACTTCCTCTCTTGGCCTCATTTCAATGTCAGCACAAGGAGAGGGTTGATGAATGAAATCCAGACACTGTCATCCTCTGGATTCAAACCTCTCCATTGTTTCCTCTTCTGTTTAGAAAGAGACCCAAGAGCCTCATCTTGATCTGTGAGGTGGGCAGCCTTCACCGTGGCTCCCAGAGATCCCCACCCGTGGTACACACATCCCTCACAGATTCCTGTGTGACCACTGAGTGCTTAGTGACTGGCTCTCGCCAATAGAACACAGCCAATGTGGACGAGTGTCATGTCTAAATTTTAAACATAGAAAGTCTCTGACTTGTTTCTTATTCCCTCTCTTAAGTTCCGTCTCTCTCTCTTTCCCGTGTCTCTCTCTCTCTCCTGTCCCTGAGCTGTGGAATCAAGCACACACGTTTTGAGCTGCCATACACAGAGGCCCACATGGGAGAGAACCGAGGCAGCGCCCAGGCCAACAGACAGAAAGGAACCCATGCTCTGAGTCCAAAGTGCACCTCGACTCCTTTGAGTGAACCTGAGAGGAAATCCTCTGCCAGTCGAGCATCACTTGAGGCCGCGGCCGCGGCCTTGAGGCATCTCGAGCAGAAGAACCAAGCTAATCTCTGTCTGATTCCTCAACCACAAAAATTGTGAGATATGAGGCATTTGCCGTTTACAGATGCAAGGCACTGGAACCGTGATTTCAGGCCCCAGGATCTGGCCCTGCCCTCCGCCGCCTCCTCTCTCCCCCCAGGCTCCCTCCAGCCACACTGGCCACCTTTCTCACATCCTCTGGCCAAACCCCCTTCTGCCCATGAGCGTCTACAGCAGGGGTGCCTTCTCCCTGACACGCCGCTCCCAGACTTGTGCAGGGCTGGCTCCCTCTTGTCATTCTGGTCCCAGGAAATGTCGCCCCAGTGAGGCCTTTCAGACCCCTACCCGGTGACCCCTGGCCCTCCCTCACAGGCCCCTGAATGTCCCCTCAGCGCTGGCTCTTTCCCCTCTCATGTCTTTGCTTTCATGCTTTTGTCCTTGTCCCCTCCAGAGTGTGAGCTCCTGACCGGCAGGGACCACTCAGTCACTGTCAGCCCTGCACTTACACCCACCTGAGCACCTGGCACAGGGTGAGTGCTCGGTGCACAGTCGCTGAGTGAAGAATTGTGAAACTCGTGTCCCCTCCTCCTGCTCTTCACCAAGTCAGACTGTGGAGAGGAGCGCTAGTACCAGGAGGAGTGAGTTCTCTCTGAGGCGGGGCACAGCCGGAAAGGCCTCTGCACAGCTATTCGCTGCTCCAGCAGCTGAGGCAGGCTGAGTGGGCGCCGTGTAAGTTTAAGAAGTCAGCACAGGGACTGGATGCACACAGCCTGCGCAATGACACCACCAGTTCACTTAACATCCGTCACCGAAAACAGAAAAGTAAGTGTTTGCTTGTGATGAGAAGTTTAGCTTCTTGGTTCTTAGCAATTTTGAAATGTACCACACAACAGTGTTAACTTAGGCAGTGCTGTGTGGCAATTACATCCCAATAGAAGTGACAACAGTGAAAACGCAACCTCATTGGGCACCACTGACGCTGGAGGCTGCCTGCCCCCTGGTGGCCAGCACCAGCACTGCAGCCCTGGCAGAAGCCACCAAACAGGAAGTCTCTTTGGGTGTCCTCAAGGCAGAGGCTCCCCACTGTCCCAGGGGTAAAGGAGCAGGACCTGCAGGCTTCCAGGCCGTGGGAGGAACCTCAGGAGCCTCCCTCTCCCTCATTCTTTCTGTCCCTCCACTTGGGTGTCCTTTTTTCTCAGGAGGCATCCTGACCTCAACCAAGGCAATGATTCTCCTCTCCAGCCAATTGAGGGCCTCGGGAGTCCAACAAGGACTGGTCTTGTCCCTGGACTCTGGCCTTAGTTCACAGTGCTCTGGCATGTTCTTCCTTATCCCAAGTTCTCATCCACCCGAACCCCCAAACCTCTCTCAGTTCTAAAGGATCTCCAGCAGGTGGGAAAGCATTTTCTCAGGTGCTCAGAGCACAGGGCGTCATCGATGGAGAACCAAGGGCCACAGACCCTTCGTGAGCATCATACGGAACCCAGGGAGTCACCCGCTGGACGCACTCCACTTGAAACAGGAGGACACCAAGGTCTTCTCTCCTCTACCCAATGTCTACACAAGAGGAGAACGGCTCATCAGAGTAGCAGGTGCCCACAGAAGTGGACTCCAGCTCCCCAGTCCTGTGCCCTCCAGGCTGGGCCAGGGATGTCCTTGGAACAGGTACACACCTAGAAACCTTAGGGATTCTTCGGTCTGTCTCGGGCCTTCTGGGCATGTAGGCAGGAGGACGGATGCTACTGTTCATGGCAGAGCTGCCTCCGACCGCCTTCTCCTCGGCCTCTTGTCACTTCCCTGGTGTCTGCTCTTTCCTGGGGTCCCTGCATGGTCCACACAGGAGAAATCGGTGTGAGTGTGCCTGTGCATGATTGGATGCGAACAGGAAGATGACCGCCCCCATGGACGGGGTGGGCAGGGCTCCCCTAGGACCATGAGGTCCCTGTTTCCAAAGAAAACCCGAAGGGAAGGGGTTGAGCCCTGGCTAAGGAAGCCAGAGCCCTGCCTGATCTTCTGGATTCTGACCCCCTCCTGAGGTCTGGGCCAGTCCCTCCAACTTTCTGGGCTTCAGATTCCCAAATGGGCAAAGAACACGTTTTGTAAGAGCAAGGTCAAAATGGACCCTCAGCAAATGAAACAAATTCCATGCTTTGACCTCCCCCCACTGCTTATCCTCCAAGGAGACTTCGAACCTACACGGTGTCTATTACTGGGTAAAATCACCCTCAGCACACAAAACTGATAATGGTTAAAATGGCACACGGTGAACTTTATCAGTGACTAAATATCGATGGAAGAAGAAATACATCCGAATATATTTTGATATGACTGATAAGATTCAGGAAAGTTTACTTGCTAGAAAGAATAACACCTAAACAAAACTTAAAATGTCAGAACCTGTACTCAGTACATTATGATGTAGATTAAAAGAAATTCAGTCATTTGCATAACAATTAATTGATTCTGAGAAAAAACAGATTCAGTGAATTAATAACAAAATGGATACACTGGAATTGTTTTATGGTGCGTATTTTATAGCAGTCAAGGAATTAATATTACTATATTGCATTCTGAAAGTTGCTAATAGCGTAAATCTTAGAAGTTCTCATCACGAGAAACACATTTGTAACTCTTGATGATAGACGTCAACCAGACTTCTTATAGTGATCATTTCACAATATACACACATATTGAATCATTCTGATGTAGACCTGAAAGTAATATAAAACAAACAAATTTAATATTAAAAATGTCGTCTTATTATTTTTTCTCTGAAAAATACATTGTAACAAAAATTTTGAAGAGATTTGTTTAATTCTGATTTCAAGGTTCTCTTAGGCCCAGAATGAAAGCATTTGTCTGATCAAAGTTGTCTCAGGTACAAGGGCTGAGACAAACACCAGGGTCAGAATGGAAGAGCACGAATGGCAACACTAAATCATACTCTGCTCATTTCTTTGTATTTGCACTTTTAACAGAAAATCTATTTTTATTCGCTTAAAATACACACAATGTAAAACTTACCGTCTTGACCATTTTTCTGTGTGCACGCCATCAAGCACATTAATTTCATTAAGCGCATCTTCAGTGTGTTGACCAAAGTCATATGGTGGTGCAGCCATCAGCACAATGCATCTTCACAACTCTTGTCACCCCACAGAACTGAAGCCTTGTCCCCACTCATCGGTCACTCCCATTCCTCTGCTCCCACCCCTGACCACTGCATCTGCTGTCCGTCTCTCTGAATCTGGCCATTTCAGGAATTTCATATAAGTGGAGTCACACAAGGCCTGTATTTTTGGGACTGGTTGATTGTCCTAAACGTTCATCCATGTTGTATCATATCTCAGATTATTCTTAGTTTTTAAGGATGAATAATATGCAGTTGTGTGTCGATATGCCCATGTTGCTTCTCCATTCACCCCTGGATGGATCCTTGGGTTGTTCCACATTTCAGCGATCATGAACAATGATGCCATGAACATGGGTGTTCAAATATGTCTTTGAGACCAAGCTTTCAGCTGTGCTGTGTATATATCCCAAAGTACAATTGAGGGGACATTTAGTGATTCTATTTTTTAATTGTTTTATGGAACTGCCATGCTGATTTCCACAGCAACTATACCATTTTACTTTCCAGCCACAGTGTACCTGCGTCCAATTTCTCCACATCTTTGCCAACATTTGTTTGAGTCCTTTCTTCACTGTCTATTTTTTGGAGTGCCGTCACATGGATGTGAGGTGGTGTCTCATTGAGATTTTGACTTACATTTCCCCAGTGATTAGTCACGTTAAGCATCTTTTTATATGCTTGTTGACCATTTGCGTATCTTCTTGGAGGAAAAGTCTATTCAAGTACCTGGCTCGTTTTTGATTTGGGTTGTTTGTTTTGTTGTTGTTAATTTTAGAAGTTCTAGATCTATTCTGGATATTCAGCCCTTGTCAGATAGATCATTTGCAAATATGGCCTCCCATGCTGCATGGGTTGTGTTTTTACTCTGTTGATATTGTCTTCAGAGGCCGAAAAGTTTTAATATTCATGAATTTTGGCATGTGTACTCTTTTTTTTTATTGCCCATGCCTTGAGTGTCATATCCATGAAATCATTGCCAAATCCTATTGTGGAAAGTTTTCTCCTATGTTTTCTTCAAAGAGTTTCAGCTCTTACATTTGGATCATGATCCATTGAGAATTAAGTTTTATATCTGGTGTGAGGCAAGAATCCAAGTTTACTTTTTGCATGAAGATATCCACTTTTTCAGGAACTACTTGTTGAAAAGACTGTTTTCCCGCTGTTGAATAACCTTGGCAATCTTATTTCTGGGCTCTCTATTCTGTTCCGATTGTCTATGTGTCTGTCTTTACGCCATTACAATGCTGTTTTGATACTGTAGGTTTGTAGCAAGTTTTAAATCAGTAAAAAGAGAGTCCTCCAAATTAGTACTTCCTTTCAAGACCAGTTTAGACATCTGGGCATACTTGAGATTCCATACGAGTTTTAGGATGGGTGTTTTTCAGCACAAAATGTCATTGGGATTTTGATAAGGACTGCATTTAATTGGCTCATTTCTTTGAAGAAGTTGACATCTTAACAACATGGAGGCTTCCAATCCACGATCACAGGACACCTCTCATTTCTGGTAGTGCCGGGTGGTGTTCAGGTGGAGGGGACAGCACTCTTCCAAGTAGTCACGCAGGGTCCCAGAATTCCTCCACACTGTGCCTTTGCCATTTCCTCAGAACTTATCGACATCTGCATCCAGTCAAAGGAGAGAAAAATGCGTGTCAAATGCATGTGGGAAGTTTTCAAGGACCGGGTGTGGATATGGCACAAGTCTGTGCCACCCTCTCCCCTGGCCAGAACTACGCACGGAACCAGCAGACCCTAACACTCGGGACTGCAGGAAGAACCAGCGGACCCCACCAAATTTGGGACTGTGGACTAACCAAGGGCTAGAGACTCAGCGTCCCAGGGAACCATCTGCCAGCTCCAGCTGCCTGCTAAGACTCTGACTGGCACTGTGGACGAACCCAGGGCTGAGACAGATGCTCTGCTAGAGCATCCTGTCAGACTACACTGGCCCGTTAACCTGCGCCTGGAAAGTCACTTAGCCCAGGAGCTCAATGCAAGGAGAGTGGAGCTGAGATGCACGAGACACTTACCCACAGCCCTCAGAGACAGCAAAAAAGATGGAGAATCCAAAGGCTTCATGGGTACCAACGCTCGTGTTTCTCATCCCCGAAGCCATGAGAAGTCTCCTTCCAATCCCACTGCTGCCACCAAGCCGTTAAGAAACAAAATGCAACTGTGTAAGTCTAAAGAACTTCATTGCTTTATTCACCAATTCCTGCACCCAGAGGCATCCAATCTAGCAGATAGAAAGCAGCTCCAAGGAGCTGTACAGAATGAAAGACTTTGAAAGGCAGAAGGGAGAAGGAAAAGAAGTCACAGCAGGCGGGAGGGTGGCTGGCTTATTGCAAGGTTACTTTCCTCAGGGGACAGCAGCAGTCTATGACGTGGAATACCTACCTAGTACTGATTGGGGGATTCCTGATCCACTGGTTTAAGATTCTGTTTCCGGGAGAGTCGAAAATCTAATGAAGTCAAGACTCAGTTTGGTGACGTGGGGCTTAGCGTAAGAGGCTCCTCTTGGGGCCCGCCGTCTGGTTTTGACACATGACTCTGCTGGCCCCCTGCTGGCCCCAGGTACACCCGGGTTTCCCTTCCTGACCATTGTTGGTCACACATCCACCGCACCTGCCTCCAGTTCTCCCCCTTCCACACCGCAATCCCCGCCATGACTCCCTCTGACACTATCACGACTTCTCCCACCACACTGCCCTGCTTTCCACAAGGCCAGCAAGAGGCTTCGTAAGCACCACTTCATCAGTCCAGTGGGCTGAGCGGGCTGCCCAGCATCGGGACTCAGAAACTGGTGGGCCTGTCACATGGCCTCCAATCACCGGTACCCCAGCTGAAGTGCCTGCCCTGATGAGAAACTCAATTTTAGCCAGCTCCATCAAACAGCATCTTTGCCCCAAGCTTCCCTTCAAAATACTCCACACATTTTCTGCCCCAGCTGTTTTTTGAGGAGTCATTTTGGGGGAGCCTTTGAGGCCACCTTGGTGATTCTGTGCCCGGGCACAAGCAGCTCTTGGCCCACACACGCTTTGATTGTATCACCTGGAATCGTAGAGCACAGGGAGCCACTGGATGGGCACCAATCGCTGGTTTGACCCCCAAGAGCCGGTGACTATTTCATAGCAGGAACATCTACTTTCGGGTCTTCCTGTGGGCGCACGTCACAAGGCGCTCCCTGGTACCCCGCTCTCCCCCACATCCTCTGACCAGCTTTCCCCAGGCGATGTTCTGCAGTACATCATTGTCTCCACGGACCTGCCCCTAGAGGTGCACCCCACAGACCAAGAGTCCCTGAGTTTCCTGCCCTGACAGGCTACCACCGACCCAAAGAGATATGTCTGTTCTACTAGGATGACTGGACTGGCATAGGGTAGTGGCCGTAGCCACAGAAAAGCAGGTAATTGAGGCCACCCAGAAGTGTGGACAAACAACCCAACACGGACAGCAGCTCCATGAGACTCTATTCTACTCCTTGTAGGACAGTCGCCTAAGTCTCTGCCAAATGGTTTTAGGAAACCACCTGGCCTCAGACTATCTCTACTGGCCAAGGAAGGAGGGGTCGGGGCCCTCCCATGGTCTACCACCTGCATGTACATCAACAACTGACAAGTTCAAACCTACCTACACCAGAGGGTCCAAGAGGTGAGAATACTGCCCAGTATAACCGAGATCTCTGAACAGATTCCCAGGGCCCCCAAGACCACTGACCTATTTTCTCGACTGGTCTTTTCAAGGTGGAGACCATGACTATGGACTGGATGTCAGACTGTTGCTTGTGTGATTTTCGTACTCGCCTCTAGACCCTAATCAGCTGTTTACTCTCAGGGCTACACCGTGCCTTACCCCTAATAGCTGCATGAATTACCCTAATTTCAAATTTTCACTGAAGAAAATCTGCTCAACATAAAATACACCATTTTAAGTATTTGAAAGTACACAAGTCAGTGACGTTTAGGACAATGAGAATGTTGTGTGGCTCTCACTACTATCTAATTGCAGAACAGTTTTAATACCTTGCAAAGAAACCCAGCCTCGCTGTCTCTGTGCTTTGCCCTAACCCAAGTCCACAGAAAGACCTTATCTGTTTCCTCTCCCTGCAGATTTGCTATTCTGGGCATTTCATTCAAATGGAATCATAGAATCTGTGGCTTTGTGTACCACTTCAATTAGCACACTTTTTTTAAGGATCATCCAGGGCCTAGCACGTCGCAGTGCTTTCTTCCTTTTTAGGGCTGTGTTATATCCCATAGTATCAATATGCCACATTTGCTTTATGTGTTCATAATTTGGTGGAAAATTGGGTTTATTTCATTTTTGGGCTACTGTGAATAATGCTGCTTTGAATGTCCATGGACAGGTTTTCCTGCAAACATATGTTTTCCATGTTCTTTTGGAGATGCCTCACAATGGACTGTCCAACTCAAAGGCAATGATTGCTTGAAGATGTTAAGAAATGCAAAGCTGTGCTCTACAGTGGCTGCATCATTTTACGTTCCCACCAGTGATGTATGAGGGCTCCCCTTCTTCCTCATCTTTACCAACACTTGTGATTTTCCTTTATGTTGAATACAGCCTACACATTGAGTTTGAAACAGTAGCACATTGTGGTTTGAATTTCCCTTTCCCTAATCATGAATGACATGTAGCATCTCTCTTGTGCTTATTGGCCATCCGCATATCTTCTGGAGAAATGTCTATTTCAACCATTTGCCTATTTTAATTGTTTTATTTGTCTCTTGTTATTGAGTTCTAAGAGATATTTATGTATTCTGAACACTAGATTATACAAGTTGAAAGTCGGCGAATTCAAGACCCAACTTTCAACAATGGATAGAACATCCAGACGGAAAATAAGGACACGGTAGAAATAAATGACATTAAATACTAAGAACATTTTATTGAAGAGCAGCAGAATACTCCTTCTTCTCAAGAGCACACAGAGTATTTTCCAGAAGGGATCACGTTTGAGGTCACAAAACAAATCTTAACAAAATTAAGACGATTGAAATCATACCAAGCATCTGTCCTGAACACAATGGAGTGAGACTAGAAATCAATATCGGGAAGAAACCTGCATCATTCCTGAGAGATGGAAATTAAACAGCAGCCTCTTACACAGACATTAGGTCAAAGAGGAAATCAAGAGAGAAATTAAAAAATAGCTCAAGACAAACAAAAAGAATTAAAAACACACCAAAATTATGGGATGCAGCAAAAATAATACTGAGGGAAGTTTGCAGTGATCAACTTGTAATGTCTTAAAGAAGAAGGACCTCAAATTGACAACCTAAGTGAGAACACACAGAACTAGGAAAAGGGAAAACTGAATCCAAAGCTAACAGAAGGATGGAAGTCACAAAGGTGAGAACAGAAGAAAGGAAATAGAGGAGAAAGACAAAAGATCAAAAGGATGAGTCAATGTTTTGAAAAAATAAAATTGACCAACCCTTAGAAGACAGAACGCCTGACAGAAGAAAAGAGAGAACAATCAAGTAAAGTAAATGAGAAGTGAAAGAGGAGGCCTCACAATCGATGCTTCAGAAATAAGATCATAGAGACCCTCCATCCTCTTGCTCACTAACACACTGAGTGACCCAGCAGACTAAGTTCCTAGCAACAACCTACCCAATCTCACTCAGGAGGAAACAGACGACGGAACAGACCAGTGACAGATACGGAGGCTAAGTCAGTGATCACAAATCTATCATTTAAAGAAAAAGACCTTTCTAATTTCCACTAGACACACTTAAAACCGGTTACACGCCAAGCCAATCTTTATTTGAGTTATTTATTTAATGTTAAAATACAGCTGATAAAAATATTCATAATGCTCTTTTATGTAGAGAGTTTGAAGGTAAAGTTTCTTGAGAAAACTACAGGTTTTTGTACTTGGTACACAAGGAATGAAATTCTAAAGCACGGAGAATGCGCATTTCTTCACATGGTTAGCGCCCCAGTTTTAGTGAATACCTCTGAGAGATGAGCAAATACAATAAAGTGTATGACTAAAGCATCACACTTCACTCAAGACTCATTGTATATAGCCACCCTATCTGCAAATATTTAGTATGTTATTTCTAATACTTCACAGTATCACTGCCATCGATGATAGTAATACTAAATTTCCCTTTGAAAGCATCCTAACTTGCCAATTTCTTTGACTTTCTAATACTAGAACACTTATACAGGTAAACTGAATATGTTAAAAATGAAATGGAAAACAAGGTAAAATTAAGCTAGCATAAGAAAATTATTTGACGTACTTGAATATTTGAAGAAGATAAAGTTAGATAAAATTTATTTGAAAAAGTAAAATATCAACAACTTTAAAAGTAAATAAGCTGTTTGAAAAATGGTTATATGCATTTAAATATAATGTATTTAATATTTATAATTAATTTTATATTTGTATGATTTAGAGATGCTGCAAGTATACGTTTTTACCAAATGAAATGGGTGTATATTAAAATTAATTCCGCGTCCAAGCCTAGATCAATGGCAAACATTGCTAAAAAGAATAAGCTTCTGAGATTAAGAATTAAATCTAAAAGCGGAAAATTTTTATTATCAAATATAAATTACAAAAGGTGTTTTGAGTCAGATTTTTTAAAGGAAAATTATTTCTCAGCATTGCCGGATCTCATAGCACGCACAAGATGGCAACATTCTACATAATACCCACTTTCTCCAGAGGGGTGTGGAGAACCACATTAGATTTTGGTCAGCTCTGAAGTGGCTGCCACCAGGTTGTTTGTCCTAATTCTCTAATAGTAAATGAACTTGACAAAGATTTCTCTTTTTTTCCACACTTGGACTTGAAAGATTTCATTGTTTGTGGTCAAGTAGATTGATTCAAATAATCTCACAAAGTAAAAGGGCTCATAGCTCAGGGAAGATGCTTTCCGAACATTTCCTGAATTGAGTTTGGATTGTTATCCTCATTAGATCTTTTACTTCTAGTGTTTCTCATACGCCTGCTGCCTGATTAAAACTCATCCTTACAATATGAATCAAGAAATGTGGCCAAAGAAGGATGCGGTTCGTTTTCAAAATAGACAGATAATCTCTGAATTTTTAACTACGAAGACATGCCTTTTATTTTACACACATGGAATAATGCACCTTTCCTGATATAAAATGTTAAGGGCTCTTTAGAGCAAGCAGCAGATTAGAATCCCCTTGACTGTCAACGAGTGGGTCCAGCAACATATCGATTATGACTGGTTGTAAAATAAAATTTGTCCCTAGTTTGTGTTATTATTTACAAAGTACAGTATTTGTTTTTTTGTGTGTGAGTAGAAATTCAAACTTACTTTTTGGATATTGTTGAAATCCTCTCTCTCTTTTTCTCTGTATCTCTTTTATTTATTTTAAATCACTTGTAATTCACGTATAGATTCCATGACACTTCATGCCTGGATAGTATATTTATGCTCTGAGTTTTTCCAACAATGACTTCATAAATATTTTTAGATATATGATACAATTTAATTTCACTCGTTGAATTTGGTTGTTATATCTTCTTAGTCACTTTTCGACTCTCAACTTGCTTCAACTTTTTTATTTTGTGACAGCAATTTCTTATGAACTAATGACAGTTGTCTTATAGCTTGTCCTGCTTCTGGATTTACTTAATGATTTCTTCTTAATTCCATTTATTTCCTATAATTTAGAAACAAGGTTGAAGGAATTAATTATATTTAGATTAAATATTTTAGCAAATATACTTCATGATGTATCATATCAGAAACACCATAAGTAGCTGCTTTTTCATTTTCTTTCAACATCATGTACAAGTTTGTGACAAGGCAAAAATTTTTTTCAGCTTTATTGAGATACAATTGCTAAGGTACATCTTAAAAGGTCTCATCCCCAGAAAAAAAATTGTAACTACATGAAAATGTGCTTTTACTATCATTTTTAACTAGTGTCTTGTCTTTGAGGAAAGATAATGAAAATGGGCTTCTTTCTTCCCCACATTCAGTAATTCTGTAACATTAGGCTATGTGATAGTCACAAATAAAGGCTTAAAAAAGTATTAAATTTTTGCAATTCCTACCTCACTCATGGACTTCATCATGCTTGTTTCATGAGCTTTAACATTTGTGTGACTCAAATATTTCACCAATATCTGAAAGTCAATATACAGCTATTAGCAATAATTTTATCAACAAGCTTTGCTCATGGTATTGGTGTTTTATTCTAATTTGAAATGAAGGTAACCTAAAGATTTCACAGTTATTAGTCAAGAATATGCTCGATCAGCAATAGCAGTGTGAAAATCAATAAACAGAAACCTCACTGAAAATAGAGTTGAGAGGCCAGAAAGGAGAGCTCTCATATGTATTAACCATTGCAGAGCCCAACAGGAAGAAGACTTCCTCTTCCTGCCCAGTAATAGCCAAGGAGAGACTGTCACAACACAGCCAATGAAAAGCCGCCACGCTTTGATCTCCCAGTCTCCTCCAATGGGCTTTTTGCTTACAATAGCTCTCCCAACTTTCTTTGCCCCTCTATAAGAGGGTTTCTCCTCCCCTTGTTGCTCAGGACTTGCATGTGGCTTGCCATAGTTGCAGACTCCAAATTGCAGTTCTTTGCTGATCCCAGGTGAAGCCATTTTGGCTGGAGAAATAATTGGCTGTCTGTTTCTTTAAGGTCAAGACCAGAAACAATGTTGAAGTCACCATGTAATAGAGCCTTCTAAATACTGACACTGAAATCAAATTGTAAATTAAAGCTCTTGTTTAGTTTATCCCTAACATGTGAATGCGTATACAAATGCAAAAATGAACAGTTTCTTATAGAAAAATGAAATCCAAAATAAAAGTCTCTCTATATCTTGAATCTAACTTACAATTCCCACTGTGTCATTCTATATCGGTCAAATGTTGCCAAAATAATATTGTGAAACAAACTACCCCAAAATTCTGGATCCTGAAATGGGAATCATTCATTTTCATCTGTGCGCTTGTACGTAAGTTTATTTAGGGTGGGCTCATCTGGGCTTAGCTCCAAGCTGGAGATTGCCAGTTTCTTTCATCTGTCTCCCATCCTCTATGTATCAGCAGGCCAGCAGAGGCATCTTCTTCTTCTTCTTCTTTTTTTTTTTTTTTGAGGAAGATTAGCCCTGAGCTAACATCTACCGCCAAACCTCCTCTTTTTGCTAGGAAGATTGGCCCTGAACTAACACCTTTGCCCATCTTCCTCTACTTTATATGTGGGATGCCTGCCACAGCATGATTTGATAAGTGTGTGTAGGTCCACACCCAGGATCTGAACAGGCAAACCGTGGGCCTCTGAAGCGGAGCATGCGAAGTTAACTGCTACGCCACTGGATGGGCCCCAGAGACATCTTACTGTGGCAATACAAGAACCACATGAAGGAAAGTCCAACTGTGCAAGTCCATTTTAAGCCTCAATTTGCACAATGTCTGCTAGCATCCTTTGAATCAGGGAACCACATGCCCCAGTCCAAAGACAAAGGTTAGAGAAATAACCTCTGCCTCTAAAGGGAGAAAATGCAGGGTTATGTGACCAACTGCCTGGATACAGAAAGGAAAGAAGCATTTGTTCCAATTACTCAATTTAGTACACTTCCGATGTATTGTCCACTCTGGACTCATCAAATGTAAGAAGTATTTCCTGAACTTTCTATAAGCTTTCATGCTTTGGGCATTTAATTTCACTTGCCAATGACTTTTCCTAAATTTGTACTCTTTCCCTCTGTATCTGTCTCTCCCTCTTTCTTAGCCTATGAAAACAACATGAAGTGTATATTCTCAGTGAGTTATTTTTCAAAACATCTAAATTTTTTTGTCTGTGACAGAGAGCAAAGAGAACAGAAAAAATGTGAAAGTCGGTGAGATATTTCGGGGGTAACCTAAACTAACGAAGAGGAAGAGTACACAAAACAACCTTGGTTACCTGTCCCCCTTAGCGAACAAGTGTGAGGAATGTGCCCGTGCAGGCTTTCCTATTGACCGGGTCCCGGCTTCCTTTGCACATGTAGCGCTGTACAGATATCTGCGCTCATGCTCTCCATCAATACTGTGAATACAAAGTACACTGTAATTACAATGCAATCCACTGCCGGGAACTGCTGAGAGGCTAATTAAGTAATTTCTACAAATTACTTTTAGATGCTTCAAGGAAAGTAGTTTATGGATGTCAATTATAGTATCGAAGTATTTGCTGCTAGTTATTGTCTGAAAAAGATGACTACTCCCATCTTTGTTTAATGTGTTGAATATTGTCCTTAGTTATATAACATGTTGACAATTTTCCCTATTTTCCTTCCTAGAGAAGTAAATAAAGTTTTGTTCAAATTAACTGTGAACATAGAATTTTTCAAACAAATAAATGGAAAATTACCTTAATAGAAATTAATAAAAATAATTAAATAGAAAACAAATCACACGTGATTCTATAGCATCAGAATAATTGTAAAATATCAAAATACTTTATTGAGATGTTAAGGAAACTTCGAGCAGAACTTTGTGTGTCATTAATCATGAAAGACTCTGTTCTTCAAAAGTCGAAGTAATTTTTATTATAATCTTGCTAAGAGAATTCTTTCTGTAAAAACATTTCAACGATGCAATAAATAGACAAAGAATAAATCTATAGAGCTATGCACAGCTAGATACGTGGATAATCCACAGCTTCCTGGATGTGGGAGTAGTTCTGCAACTTCATCATTCAGCATTAAAAAAGGAGTATTTTTTAAATATATTTTACAAAACAAAGATATGTGTATGCATCATTTAAAGCGATTAGAAATCTACCAATCTTTTGATTATAGTGGGGGATTCTGTAAACATTTCATAATACTGTAATGAAACGGAAAATGAAAATGACTATGAAAAGTAAGCCAGACGAATTATCACAAAAGGAGGAAAGTCCGCACTATTTCTAAAATAACATTACCCCTTTTCATTTAGAAAATAGTAGGGAATGTCTTCATTTAAACAATTAGTAACTTTGAATTTGGGCACGTTTAAAGAAAATTTCCAAGTATCTCAATATTAAGGAATATAATGTATGCAGAATATTCATGTGTGAATTGTGAACAGAAAAAAATCAGCATATATAAAAAGGACATTTTGTCCTAGACTTATAGTCTCTTTTATTGTATGATATTTATATATTTCTGCTTGTATTTTTCTATTGGCACTTCTGCCTACACTTATTTAGACTTACTTTTAACAGTTTCAAGCTGAATATACCTACACTTATAAGTATGATAAAAATGATGTGATAATGTTTCTCATACACTTTAATGCAAAAAGCTTAATTATATTTCACATTATATCTTAAATATATTGACAGGCCAAAAATACCAAAAAAATGTGTTTTCATGACATATTTTGCATCTCATATCTTAAAACATTTTAACTTACATGGATGAATATGAATAAACATCAATTGAAATATTAATTTTATGTACCAAATTCAACTAATTATCACTCTCAGAAGAAGGCGATCTTTCTTTTGCTTTCTTTTTATTGAGGAAGATTCACTCTGAGTTAACATCTGTGCCAATCTTCCTGTATTTTGCGTGTGGTTTGCTGCCACCGCATGGCTGCTGATGAGTGGTGTAGGTCTGTGCCCGGGAATAGAACCCAGGCCACTGAAGCGGAGTGTGCCAAACTCAACCTCCAGGCGGTGGGGCCAGCCCCTAACACTTTTTTAAGATTGTAAAAATTGTAAGGGAAAACAAACTTTAGAATACACATACACACACACACACATATTCACAAAATAGTTCATTTAATAAACATTTACTAATTATTAATTAATAAATGAATGGAATAGTTAATAGATTAAAAATTCTCAGAGTTCTCGAATTATAGCCATTTAAATCAGCATAGCCATAGATGTATTTGGAAAAATTAGCTATACCGTTTTTATGATTATACAAATTTAATTAGCACAACTTGCTCATTAAAAAGGTTATCCATAGCATCAGACTTCAGATGCCCCTAAATTGCTATTGTTATTGGCAAATGAAATTAATAACATAATATAGGGCAAATAAGAAACCTAGATGTTGTTTCTCTCACTGAATTTAATAGACACTGGCAAGTGACCCTAACCTCCTGGCAAATCCCTTACCCTCTCTGCACCTCAGTTCCCGCCACTGTAAAATGAGTGGCTGCGCTGAATGAACACCACATTCACTTCGTTCTCTGAGATTTCCTGCACCTCTGAAAAAGACTTCTGAATAGTAGGATGTAAAAACTCTGATGACCTGCTAAACCTTACATTTCTATTTTGTAATATGTTCATTTCCTAAAAATTTGAAACTTTATTTGTACATTTCCATTATGTTTATTTATGGACTTTTCACTAACAGAATTTTGAGCATATATATCTTCCTAGAGCTTAAAACATTTCTCTCAACTTCACCTTCATCTGACTCACTTTTGCAAATAATTAAATGTCTCAAGGTGTCAAAACTAATTTGTTCACAGTAAGATGTAGCTTGGTTGTTCAGGGTTCTGAAAAGGGAAAGGCTAAAAGGGTTGGCAAATGGATTGCACTGTGAAAAAGGAAGAAACTATGCCCTTAAATTGTATATCTTTAAAACTTTCTTGAAAAAAATAGATCACCTCATTTGTACTTTCCTATGCTGTGTTATAGCTACGAGAATACACAAGTTGTAAGAGCGCTATCCTAGGAAAATAACATGTACTCTTTTTATGTTTTCTGTTACAGTTTTGATCCTTTAGCTTATAGTTGATTAAAAACAAAGTAAGAGAGAATATTTTAACTAAGAATTTGCTCCATTAAATTTCTTAGTCTTGGAATTACACAATTGTCATTATATTAAATGCTGAGAAGTAAATAATATATAGTATATGCAAAAACAAAAGCAAACAACACTTATAGACATACCTGAATGTGGATATAGGTCCCTAACCATTAAAAAAAAATCACTGGCTTTGGCTTACAAGAGGTGAAGTAAGTAAATCTTGAAAATTGGAAACTAATTCCACTTTACTTTTCTGAAGTTTTCATATCTTAAATCCATGTTTCTAAAATCTATTTCACATGTATTAATTAACTGAAGTTCAGTGTTTATTTTATTTCTTAGCTATACATAATATCACTTTCTTATTTTATTTATATACTAAAATAGTACATTTTTGCTCCAGATTATTGAATGAATTGGACTTTATTAAACCAATTTAATTCTGATGTTTCCTTCTAATCATATTAATATGGACATCCTATTGCTTTTCACTAGTCAAAGTAGAATATCATTACTTTGATCCTTAGACTCAATACACCTATATACAATTAATCTTATGAAGACAGAATTTTTAAGGAGTACTATTTACTTTTTTTTTCTGCTTTATCTCTCCAAACCCCCCCGTACATAGTTGTATATCTTAGTGGTAGGTCCTTCTAGTTGTGGGATGTGGGACGCCGCCTCAAAGTGGCCTGACGAGTGGAGCCATGTCCGCACCCAGGATCCGAACCCTGGGCCGCTGCAGCGGAGCGCACAAACTTAACCACTCGGCGACGGAGCTGGCCCAGTATGATTTACTTTTGACCGATCTGAGCGTAGAAGTTTGGTACATTAGAGTCAGAGGTTTCTATCCCTTTCAAGTTTCAAAACATAGGATCCCAACACTCAGAGCTACATTAATATTACAAATAGATTGATGATAATAAATTAAGCTACACAATGAGAAGTAGGATTCTAAATATGTCTACTTATTGAGTATTTTAAACAAGCCAGGCACTGTGTTAATTATGTTATAGATATAATTTTTAATTCTCACAAGCCTTCAAGTTAGGTATTTTTCTTCTCTTCATTTTTCAGTGAAAGTAATTAATTCACCCAAAATCACACAACTGAAGGTTGACCCAGTATTAGAAGTCATGATTTCTCCAACTCCAAGGCATTTTTTGACTTCTTGATTCTACACACTAATACGTGACAACTATAAATAAAAGAATCGTGTCTCCTGCTTTGCTCAAGTGAGCCCGTCTTTCCTCCTGTTGTCTTAGAAAAATAAATATAGAGCTTTCTTCATTATCGGAAAAATCCTGGCTTGGATGAAAATTATATGGTGTCCCTAAATATAGAAATTATATAAGGGATTTTTACTTTAATATCTAATCAACAAGGCATTTGGGAAAATCATTAATTAGCTCAGTATAATCTGTATTCCAGTAAAGTCTAGCTCCTTTTCTGCGGTTCCTCAGCTGCTGTTTTCTCATTACGACTGTGCAAAGTGCCAGTCTGTTGTGTCAGGAAACTTATTACTGAAATTGTGATTGTTTATTACGTTGTTCAGTGCATAGTTCTTTAAGCGGCAAATTGTCCATTGATTTCTGAAGAAGGCTTTGCCAATTCCAGTCTGCCTGTTCTTGGAATTGAAGAGTCGGGGTAAAATTTAGTTCTGTTTAATCAAGCAACGAGTTCTATGGTTGAGCCTATATGGGTTTTTGTTTGTTTGGATTCTCTATGTAGAGACACCCGGGTCAAAGTTCAACATGTTGGCAGGGTAGGAGGTGTATTTTAAATTTTTCCTGGCAATGTCAGTTGAAAAATGGATCTCTCCTCTAGTAGTGCCATAAGATCCTGAAAAACGCCACTAACCCTCACCTGGCCACAGCAGTTAGGGAGCAATTCTGATTAATGACGTGGTCACCTGCTTAGAGCAGGTTATTACACATAAACATCCGTTTCTCGAAGAAGCATCGTGGACCTCTGGCCTTCAATAAAATTTGTAACTCCACATTTCTTTTTAAACTACTTAAGATCTACAATTTCTCTAACTAATGGAAAAAGCAGAATGTAGAGTATGAAGAATAGGTTGTGAGTCATATAGATGCAATTGTTAATCCATGTCCTGCCACTTATTAGGGTGTGACCTCAGATAAATCTCTGAAACACCTTCAGCCTCCAGGTTCTTATCATCATATAAAGATCTGAGTGCATAATACCCTATGCTGTCCAAGGAAGAGGTGATTTATAGCTCAGACAAAGCGTTTATCTCAGGGCCTGGAGCCTAGTACTCGCTCAGTAAAATAGAGCTACTATGGTATGATTGTTACATTGCACACTCAGTTTTAAACATCAAGTTTGCAACTACCCAGAGACACAAAATTGTGAAAATCACAACGTAACTTCCACAGTCTCGATAGATGGACTGTAATGCAGAGTGAAAATACAAACTCAACTATTTTAATTGTAGATGTGAGAACATTTTATAACATTTGAATTCATCATTAGTATTTATTATCTTCTACTGGTTTCCATACAAAACTATTTTCCTCATTTTCTTAAAAATAGACTCAAATAAATTTTAGGTAAATTAATGCCTTAAACAAAAATCAAGGTATCTGCCTTCTAGTTCCTAGACTGACAATGTGTTCTTTGGGGAAAAAATATGAAATTGATTAATTCTTATTCATAAGAAGGAAATGTGTAAAATAATCTGTCCACAACGATAAAGATAAGATTTCTGTTAACTCTTGGAGGAGATGGATTCATGGCTGCTGAGTTTAATACCTTATGGGGAAAATATCTGTTAATATTCAGCAACTCTTAGGAATACGCGTTTGTTCCCTAAAATGAAATAAATATGATGGAATATTTACAACAGATAAAAATCAATAACATTTCACCCATGTTATTTCAGAACTAATATGACTCTATGGAAGATCTTCATTCCATAATTTCTTATGTTATAGAAACTTTTTAAAGACTCCTTCACTATATTTTTTTCTCAGTGGTATATTATTTCATGGTGAATACCGTTCTAATAATAGTAGTTAAAATTTATGATCCCCATATCAATAATATGATTATGTTTCCAAAGACACAGAGTTTCTTACATGTTTGACAAATAAGTTTTAAAATTTTACTTAATAATTTTGATCTGAGTAAATCATTTTGAGACTTAATACTCATTTTGTAATCTTCACCGTGTCCATGGTGACTTCACAACAGTCCAAGCCCTTTTTATAAATGCAGTTAAGCTTGTAGCCTTAGCAGATCAAGTACAAATACTTCCACTCTGTTCTCTTAACTTTTAACCCACTATTTTTCAACTCCAACTTAAAATTCTCATTTTTCCCTCCTATTTTTTCCAGATAAAAGTGGCCTTCTATATCTAATAGAACAAAGGTTTATCTCAGTTCAGGGAAAATAGTTATTCTAATTGCAAGTGCCGTAGAATATGTTTTCTGTAAAAGATGAGATTTTGCTAAATACACTCACAAATTAGTTCATCATACTTTTTTGGTCTCTCTAATTTATACCAGGTAGTTCACCTTCTGATTGCTTGCTAATATTCAGGGACACTGAGCATTAATAAGAAACCATATCCTTTAATTTGCATGAAAACATAGATTCCTATAGAAAGAACAGGAACCTGATTTACATTGCTATTCAGGAAGTTTTGGAAATTATCACGTGTGAAGATGTGTTGAAGAGTTAGGCGTGCACTAAAAGAAAAACCTAAACATTACTGTGGGACTTTGCCTTTCCAGCCTCAAACCTTGAACTCCATATCATTGTTTGTGTTCTCTGATGAAGCAAGAATGTGTTTGAAATCAAGAACCACTTTCCTGAGGGCAGCAGAGCTACTTCAGGACCCATGACCGCCTGTGCAAGTAGATTATTAGAAGAGGAAGAAATTCAGATAGACAAAGAGAAATATCAGACAGCATTGGTTAAGAGACAATTAGCAGCAGCATCAGCAGCAATCCATGAAGAGAAAAATAATAGTAATGTAAAAGAGTAGTATGAGTCCCCTCCACGTTCCTCCATAAAGATCCTTGTTTTCTGAGAGTAATAGAAATGATACTATGGTGGAAGATATTGGATTTGCATGGTAAAGAAACAAGACTACTTCTTTGGGAAAATGTCTGTGTGTACCCTCTGCCCATTTTTGATCAGTTTGTTTATTTGTCATTGAGTGGTATGAGTTCTTTGTATATTTTGGAAATCAACCCCTTGATTTGCAAATATATTCTCCTGGTTTGTGGGCTGTCTTTTCATTTTGTTCATGGTTTCTTTTGCTTGCAGAAGGTTTTTAGTCTGACATAGTCCCATTTGTTTATTTTCTCTTGTATTTCCCAGGCCTGAGTAGACACGGTATTCAAAAAGATGCTGCTAAGACTGATGTCAAACAGTGTACTGCCTATATTTTCTTCTAGGAGTTTTATGGTTTCAGATCTTACATTGAAGTCTTTAATCCATTTTGAGTTAATTTTTGTGTATGGTGTAAGATAATGGTCTACTTTCATTCTTTTGCATGTGACTGTCCAGTTTTCCCAACACCATTTATTGAAGAGACTTTCCTTTCTCTATTGTATGTTCTCAGCTCCTTTGTCAAAGATTAGCTGCCCATAGATGTGTGGTTTTATTTCTGGGCTTTCACATCTATTCTATTGATCTATGTGTCTGTTTTTTTGCCAGCACCATGCTGTTTTGATTACTATAGCTTTGCAGTATTCTTTGAAGTCAGGGATTGTGATGCCTCCACTTTTGTTCCTTTTTCTCAGTATTGCTTTGGCTATTTGGGGTCTTTTATTGTTCCATATAAATTTTAGGATTCTTTGTTCTATTTCTGTGAAGAATGTCATTGGGATTCTGACTGTGATTGCATTGAATCTGTAGATTGCTTTCACTAATATGGACTTTTTTTTTTGGAGTAAGATTAGCTCTGGGCTAATGTCTGCTGCCAATCCTCCTCTTTTTGCTGAGGAAGACCAGCCCTGAGCTAAGATCCGTGCCCACCTTCCTCGACTTTATATGTGAGATGCCTAACACAGTATGGCCAAGTAGTGCCATGTCCATACCCGGGATCCCAACCGGCAAACCCTGGGCCGCCAAAGCAGAACATGTGCACTTAACCACTGCACCCCCTGGCCAGCCCCTGAGCATTGAAACTATGTGTATTCTTCCAATCCATAACATTGAATATCTTTCCATTTCTTTATTTCTGCTCCAAAGGATATGAACAGACATTTTTCCAAAGAAGATATCCAGATGACCAACAGACACATGAAAAAATGTTGAACATCACTAATTATTGGGGAAATGAAAATCAAAACTATGAGATATCACCTTACGCTGATCAGAACGGCTATAATTACCAGGACAAAATGTAAAAAATCTTGGAGAGGATGCGGAGCAAAAGGAATACTCATACACTCCTGGTCGGAATGCAAACTGGTGTAGCCACTATGGAAAACAGTATGAAGAATTCTCAAAAAGTTAAAAATAGAATGCCAAACAACCTACCTATCCCGCTACAGGATGTTTATCCAAAGAACTTGAAGTCAACAATTCAAAGAGGTTTATAAATCCCTATGTTCACTGCAGCATTATTCACAATAGCCAAGACATGGAAGCAAGCCAGACAGAGAAAAACCAATACTGCATGATTTCACTCGCATGTGGAAGACAAACAAACATATGGACAAAGAGAACACATCAGTGGTTACCAGAGGAGAAGGGTTGGAGGGCTGGAAAAAACGGGTAAACAGGCACATATGTATAGTGACAGATAAAAACTAGACTATTAGTGGTGAGCATGATGCAGTCTATACAGAAACTGATAAGCAATAATGTACCATGAAATTACACAATGTTATAACCCCCACTATGACCTCAATAAAATAATTGAAAAGAAACAAGAGTGCTGATGTTCAGAGAAGTGTCTTTATGTGTATCTACTCACCAGCAAGTGAAGTATTCCTTCACTTCCAAGTTTTAATTCTAACTTAATTTAAAGTACTAACAATTTCTATTAGCAAACAAAGGGTTCTTCCATTTATTAAATTCTGAATATGTGCTATGAATTCTTTGGTGAATTTATGGCTAAATTTTTATTTTTATCGTTATACCAATCTAAAGGCAATTAAAATTGCTATCACTCCCTCAGAGGAGGAACTAACTCTTTTCTTGTGTCACACAATCCTTGAGATGTAGAGCCAGGATTAATTGTTGCGGATGAGATACTAAAGCACAGGTTTCCACGATCCCATGGAAGAAATATTCCCGTGATATTCCTTTTGTTGTTAAAAAAAACTATATCAAATGTAAAAATGTAAATAGGCTTACATAATTTAAATATCATATTAAAATGTACAATTTGTCTCTAAATAGAAAATATTTTTCTGGGGCAATTTAAACCAGAAAAGGAGAAGAGGAGGAAATAAAGGCAATGGTGAAAGATAGCTCCCACCGGCTTTTAACGTTCATTTTTATTAATTTAATCCTGAATGTGTACATAGGGTATTCTAGATAAGAGACAGATTTCTCATGAAATGCCTCCCAGTAAGTAATATGTCTGTTGGTGCCCGTTGCCCTAGTCCTTACCCCTAGAGCAGCCTGATGAGAGCCAGGTCAGTTGTCCTAATGAGTGGCTGGACACTTCATAGGCAAGATATGGGGGAAAATGACACACTTCTGCTTATAAAGGGGAAGGGGGCAGTTGTTCCCTCCTGAAATATAATGGGCCTGAATCCTAACTGAACCCTTTGGCATGTAAATAATCTCTCTGGGAGTCAGACAGCCTCATGGTTTTGGCTTTTACCAACTAGAGGTGTCTCCAACCCTTGGGTCTTATTTCTCCTTGAAACGACAGTCCCTAGGGAGATGTCTTAGTGGTCCACCCTGACTAACTTAGGTGCCCATCTTAGATTGTAACCATTTGGCTTTGGGAGATAAGAGAACTTTTAAACAAATGGATATGGATTTAATCCTTATAGTACATGGATGTTTCTTAGAGAAGTGAAAGCAAATGTTCTCCCATTTTACAGCGCGTGTTTCTGTGGCTCAGGAGACTAGGCCTTTTACAGGAGCACAGAGAATTTGCCAGCAGCAGCAGAACTGTTTTTGGAAATGAGCAAGTGGCAAAGTGTTGAGAAGGGAAAAGATCTTTTGAAAACCTGTGGTAAAGCATTGTTGGCTATATGATTTGGGGAAACTTTATAACTGGCACGACATTCTCCTCTACTCTTAACAATTGTTGGAAAATTTTCTCTTGTAAACTAAGCAAGATCAGGCTTAGGTTAATTTACTCAGGTGGAGAAGCATGCTTTCTCTTGTTCACTGTACGATGTGTGAGGAAGTAGAGCAGCCCTCTCCTCTTTTCGCCTTAGTGGGCCAATGAAAATGCCCCAGTGCATCCCCAGTTTACGAGTACTCAAGGCTACTAATTCTCAGTCTGGCAAACATTCATCACATATCTAAAATGCATGAAGTGTGTGAGGTTCCAATTTTTGAACATATCTGAATAATTAAAGTTTCATTATTCCAAAGGTCATATAGTGAAATGTGTTGATAGGTTAACAGATTACTTAGGAATAAAGTGCCAAAGGCACTGTCACGATGTTCTCTTCTGAAGGCCATGCCCACAGCCAGCTCTCTGCCACAACACCGTCTAAATCGCTATACTGGGATGGGTTTAGGTACCTACCACATCATAGGTCAAGAGTGCTAACCACTGACTCGTGGATCTGAAACTTCTTATTACAAAGCTAATGCATTGTACAGATTGCATCATGCCGCATGGGTCTAAGAAAAAGCACAGTGCTTATTGTTTTGCTCAAGATTTTGTGGAAAATTGTAATGCTGGATTTTGTCCAAACTTTAATTCTTTGTGAATCTTCTTTCCGTAAAATTGTCCACTTTGTAAAATGAATCTAGAATCTGAAATACAGGGCCTTAATATCATTGTCTTTGAACTTCCTTTTCTCAGCATTATCCTTGGAATTAGAGAAAAAAATGATTATTTTATTGACAACCTCTAATAAAGCTTCTTTTATTGCCCCTTTTTTTTCTGCGCAAAAAACTGCCTGCATTTTATCTGCCCCAGCACTATAAAGTATTCTGCAGGATCATTTCTCATTCTTCATAAACCGGCAGCATGCCCCAAATCAACAGTGACTGGAGTTGCTTGTCTCTAGGTCAGTTTGCTCAAACAGTTAGAACTTGTTTGTCATAAATCAGTTGAGTCCACACGCAGAGATTGATATTAATGCTTTGTTAAGAGATTTTCAGTATGGTTATTTTATACATTGCTGGTTTTGTTTGCAAAATTTAACCAGTGAAAATTGCTCCTCAAGACTCAGAAGCAGGCAACGCCACAAAGTTTACTGTCCTAAGTGGAAGTAATTGCACTCAAATTGACCCAACCTGGAATAGGAAAACATTTAGTTACAGTAATGTTCCTTTCCCTTCCCCTCCCACATGATGATCAAGGCCTTGATGCTTACCACGTCAGAAATATTAAGGAAAGGCCTGTGATCTTTTCTATTGGCGTCATCCATTTTCCTTGTGCCAAGCTCAGAGCTTAGTCATGCAGATATTTGTCATATCTTCCAAGGTCAACTCACATTGTGTTCTGTCTCCAGGTCTCATGCAGCCTGTAAGAGATTTTCCATTTCTCATGGTCCTTGTTTGAACTTCTCAGTGACATTCCACACTGGCATCTCTACATTGGTTTGTTCCGAGGGCTTACGTATTCATTTTGTAGAGAAGTGTCCCCTCAGCTTGAGCACAATATTAAGAAAATATTGTGAAAGTTTCTCACAATATTTTCTTAATATTTCAACACGCGTAATGGTAAAAATACAACATTCAAAATGGTTTAAATCCAGATACAGTAGTGTTTACAAGGTAAAATAAAGCCATATATGATAATATTGGAGAAGACAAATGTCATAAAATCAATGGTCTGACATTCCTGGTTAAAATACTTTAAAAAGGGGGGGAAATTATACAAAAGGTAAACAAATAAAAGAAACTAATAAAGAACAGGAATCAATGGAATAGAAAATAGAAAAACAATGAAGAAAATTAATAAAATGAAAAACTGATTATTTAAAAATATCAATAAGAGGGATGAACTTCTAATTAGGCTAATACAAATAACAGCAAAGGCAAAAATTAATAGTATGGAGAATGGAGGGGGGAACTTCCATAGTTATTAAGACATTAAAAAGATAATAAAGAGATGGTATTAAATTTTATGCCAGAAAATTTGACTACTTGGATGAAATATGCAAACTATTTGAAAGATACAAATGACCCATGAAGAAATAGAAAATCTGAATATCTCTATATGCATGAAAAATAATAAAAAATTTTTTGTTGAGTAAGCAACTTCCCACAAAGAAACTTCTAACGTCTGAAGAAAGACAAATATAATTCTTAAACAGACTCAGAAAATAAACTTGCCTTGTTAGAAACGTTAAGAAGTTCTTCAGAAAGAAGGAAAATGCTGTGAGTCAGAAAATGGGTCTTTCAATAGACGAACGGATGAAAAAACTGTGGTACATGCACACACTGGGATATTTTCATAGAAAAAAATAAATGAGCTATCAAGCCACAAAAAAAACCATGGAGGAACTTTAAATTTATATTTCCCAGGGTAAGCAGTCGGACTGAAAAGTCTACATATTATATCACTCCACTTAAATGGCATTTTGGAAAAGGCAAAACTACAGAGACATTAAAAAGATCCGTGGTTGCCAGTGGTTTTGGGGAGAGGGGAGGAGGGATGAATATGTGGAAAACAAGGACTTTTAGGGCAGAAAAATTACTCTGCACACTATTGTAATCGTGGATACACAATATTATGCATTTGTCAAAATCCATACAACCGTACAGCACAAAGCATGAATCCTAACAAAATTAATTTTAGTTGCTGATAAAGTGTCAATATTGGTTGTTCTTCACTTGTCACAAATGCACCATACTGAAAGAAAATGTTAATCACACGGGAAACTGTGAGTTTGGGAAGGAAGTACACAGGGACTCTCTGCACCATCCACTCTCATTTTAAATCTTTACAAAAGTAACTGACCAAGTTAATATGGAAGAAAAGAACTGTCTTGACCTCCTTTACGCAATATCAGGTCAAATCAGTCGTTGATAAACTTTGTTTTAGCCTGGTTAAAACAGAGTAGTACAGCTTGAAAAAATTGTGTGTTATTACAGGAACGCAAGGTTTGTTTAATATATGAAAATTAATGCACTTCACTATATTAAAATAATACATAAGAAAAGACATGATCATTTTAATAGAGGCAAAGAAACCATGTGAAAAAACTTTTAAAAATTCATGGAAAACCTCTCAGCAAACTAAGAATAGAAAGACAAATGCTCAGTGTTGAAAAAATAAAAATAATGATTTCTACCTAAAATCTTAAACAATGCAAGTATATACTTGTCACCATTCCTTTTCAACTTTGACCAGATATCAGTGTAAAAAGATGAGAAAGAAGAAACGGAACATAAAATTCGAAAGGAACAAGTAGAACTCTATTTTCTAGAGATGATGTGATCATCTATGTAGATAATTCAAAGGAACCCAAAAAAAATGAATACTAGAAACAATAAGTAATTTTATTAAGTAGCAAGACACAAACTTAATACACAAAAGTCAAATTTACTGCTATACCTCTCAATGGGCAGGTACAAAATAAAATAAAAAGTAACATCATTTACAAAAGCATAAAATTAAAATTCTAGGAGTAATTTAATTGGCAATTTATAAGATGTGTCCACTGGAAGTTAAAAGTAAAAGACTCAGAGAAATTAAAGATAGAGTAAAGAAATAAATATACAATTCTATCAACTGGAATGCTTGACATAAAGATGGCAATTCTTCCCTGAGTTCATCTATAGATTAAATGTAAGCCTAATTGAAATGGAAATTCTAGCAGGATTTTTAAAATATATAAGAAACTGAATCTAAAACATATTTGCTAAGTCAGAGGTCCTAGAATATACAAAATGATTTGATTAAAGGAAAATACTTGAGGACATATATTTCCCGTGTTTAATATTTACTATTAAGCTATATGGAACAAAACAGTGTGCTGCTGGCATATGGATTCGTGGATAAAGGAGTTGAACAAGCTAGAAAGTCTGGAAATACATCCCCTCTTACGTGATAAATTGGCATTCTACAAAGATACTAAGATTTGTATGATAAAATGAAAATGACTGTTAATATCAAATATCTGGCAGTTTTTATAATGTTAAACAAACACCAGATGACCCCACAATCCCACTCTAGGTATTTAACCTAGTGAAATGAAAACCTACGTCCACACAAAATCTGTTCGCAAATGTTTATACCAGTGTTTTCTCACAGTTGCCCCAAACTGGAAACAACCCAAATGTCCTTCAACCAGTAAGTAGATAAAGAAACGATGGTGCAGTCGTACCATTGGATACCATGCAACATTAAGAAGGAACCAACTGTTAATGCTCACAAATACTTGGATGAATCTCAAAGGTAATAAGCAAAGTGAAAGAAGCCAGACTCAGAAAGCTGCACACCATGTGAATCCGTTTATGTGGAAACAGAGAAGGCAAAACTACAGGATGGAGAAGAGACTAACTTCAGGGTTAGAGATGGGGAAGGCATTTGACTATAAAGAGCAGCTCAGTGATATTCTGGAAGACGACAAACTGTTCTGTATCTTGAGTGTGGTGGTAGTTTACACAATCATATGCATTTGTCAATTCTCACAGGGCTGTGCCTCTCAAGAGAGTGAATTTCACTTTAGGTAAATTACAGATAATTTTTTACAAGCAAAGAATAATGCACATTTCTGCCTATTTTCTTTCTTGGTGTGTCTTCTTTGCACCTTCCTCCCCAGTTTCTGTTGTCAAGAGAAGGCAAAGGTAATATATACGATTGTAACCTGTGGTGTCTTGCCATGAGAAAACATGTCATAGACAAACTGGAACTAGGGAGCATTAAGGTTCTTTCCAAAATGATGGGCAGGGTTTAGGTCAAACAAGATTTAGCAATGAAGAGATCCATTACTGCCTCTAGGCCTGAAAGAACAAAGGAGGGAGCAGTCTCCGGACTTGGAGAGAAAGTCATCTGGTGAGGGCTGCCTGGGGCCCTCAGTCCAGGGAAGCACCCTATCTGCAGTGCCCAGCCCAGGGACCAGAGGGAATAAATATCCTGAGGGCCCTCTTCTTCCTGCAGGTGGCTGACGCTTGCAAAACTTAACCAGAAACTGTGAAGCAAGAGTTCCCACCAGTGCAGTCCAAGCAGGTCAGCCTCACTGGGCACAGAGCCAGGCAGAAAATGGGGACATATATCTGGATGGGCAAATGGAGGCCATCCAGCAAAACCATAGCATTTCCAATAAGGAACTGAAGGAATAGAATCCATATTATTGAAAAAAAAAAAAAAAAAGCTGAAACACCTAATGTTAGTTATCCCATCTTTTGTAGCTCCTAAGAAGCTCCTGTTATTTCAGGATTACATATTCACACTAGCCTTTGTATTACTAGGAAATCGTGTGTAACGATGCATACTACAACATTATTTTTCAAATAAAAGTGAAATTTTGTAAATATATACTAAAATGATCAAATATAGATAAATTATCTAACTTTTTTTTTGCTGAAAGCTATTCAAGGAAATTCCTTGTACTTTTTACAAAACAGACTATTCTTTTAGATATTTTTTCAGACATAAATTTGTATCTAACAATAGATATTGGGTTTCGCATTGTCTTTTCTCTGTTTAGTCTGTCACTTTTTATCCTATATCCAGAAACTCTGAACATCTCATCAAATCCCATAGCTTCAACCGTAATCTGTGAGTGTGTAATGAACACACCTTCCCCACTCGCCTTCACCTCCTTCCATTCTCCAGTCATAATGTCCTTCATTGGATGACATTTCCACCTAATGTACTGAAGTCACATTCTCATCAAAACAGTTCAATACAAAGCTCATCACACCCTCTTCTCCATGAAGAGACATTCTTTTTCCTTCATCCCATGAAGAGACAACCTTCTTTCTAGCTTCTCTTTTCATTAATATTCCATAAATAGGGCATGGGGTATTTATCTATGGTACCTTTTCAGAAAGATTGTTGTGAAGAATAAAAAGATAAAGAATGTGAAATATTCTGCTAAAACGTTAAATAAAAATGTTTTGAGATTTTATATTCCATATTTTCAATGTATAATAAAGATTGGCGTGGATTAGGAAAACTAGATTTATTTTTCAGACACACTCAGTGTCTTCAGTGATCTATTTTTACGTTATTCATGTTTAAGACGTTTCAGAATTTAAATTTCCAACATTTGGCGTTTACTTGAAAACATATGTACTGTCTATAGTAATTTGCTCACTAATAGGTTGGGTACCTTTTTATACATATGTCACATTTCTAAAATTTATTTGGCCACTTCCTATATTAGAGGCTTGCTAAATTTATCTCAACATTTTTAATAAGCACATGCTTATTTGCAGAATATCAGCATCCATATAAATTGCTTACAAAATATGGCTCTGTAAGTATTTTATATTAAAACATAAATATAGGTGATACCTTTGTTAATGATTAAAATAATATCCAGTGATATTATAAATTTGATATTTTCACATTTAATTGATTTTTTTTACATTTTAAGATTACGTGCTGTAAAAATGTCACATTCTATTTATTCAAGTGACTTTTGATTTCTCCATCTTGATTCAATGACAGATGCTGTCAATGTTTTCTACATTTGGTCACTAAAAAATATGTTTTGTTTGAATTACCAATGCTTCTACTTTTAACGTGACTATCCTAATTTAGCAGCTAGCAGAATAGTTTCCACATTTTCAATTTATTGTGCCCAGTGCACTAGATTCATTTATGAATACCTTTGTTAATGTCAGCTCCAGCTGAAAATTCTCAGAGGCTCAGTATAGTTTTAAGATTAAAATTGAAGCTCCTTCCATTAGTTCTTTTTTTATGGCTGAAAATATCTTCTTTTTTTTCATTTTCCATTCTTTTAATTTCAACTTGTATCTTTTTTTATTGTGGTAACACTGTTTTATAAAATTATATACATTTCAGGTGTACATCACTGTCTTCTGATTTCTGTGTAGATCGCATCATGCTCATCACCCAAAGACTAATTACAATCCATCACCACACACATGTGCAAATCACTACTTTCACCTCCTCCCTGTCCCCCTGCCCTCTGCTGACCACCAATCCAATCTCTGTCTCTATGCGTTTGTTGGTTTTTTATTTTGTTTTGTTTTCCCAGTAATCTTACTGAGATCACAATGGTTTATAACATTGTGTAATTTAGGGTGTACAATATTATTTATCAATTTCTGAATACACTTCATCGTGCTCATTCTCAGCGGTCTAATTTTTATCCATCGCCATACATATGTACCCCTCTGTCCCTTTCGCCCACCCAGCAACCTCCTTCCCCTCTGGTAACCACTAATCTGTTCTCTTTATCCACGTGTTTGTTATCTTCCACATATGAGTCAAATTATTCAGTATTTGTCTTTCTCTGTCTGGCTTATTCCACTTAACATCATACCCTCAAGGTCCATCCCTGTTGTTGGAAATGGGACAATTTTGCCTTTTTTATGGCTGCATAGTATACTATTGTGTGTGTGTATATATATATATATATATATATATATATATATATATATATACACTACATCCTCTTCATCCATTCATCTGTAGAAGGGCACTTGGGTTGCTTCCACATCTTGGCTACTGTTAACAAACTTGCAATGAACATAGGGGTTCATAAATCTCTTTGGATCACTGACTTCAGATTCTTTGGATAAATACCCCGTAGTGGGATAGCTGGATGGTATTGTATTTCTATTTTTAATTTTTTTAGAAATCTCCATACAGTTTTCCATAGTGGCTGCACCAGTTTACATTCCCACCAGCAGTGTAGGAGAATTCCCTTTTCTCCACAACCTCTTCAACATTTGTTGTTTTTTGTCTTGGTAACTATAGGCATTCTGACTGATGTAAGGTGATGTCTCATAGTTTTGATTTGCATTTCCCTAGTAATTAGAGATGTTGAACATTGTTTCACGTGTCTGTGGGCCATCTGTATATCTTCTCGTATTTTCAACCTAAATGTCCATTCTGGCTTTTTCTGCCCCTTCTGTCTAATAATAAGAAGGAGGAGGAGGAGGAGGAGGGGGAGGAGGGGGAGGGGAGGGGGAGGGGGAGGGTAGGGGAGGGGGAGGGGAGGAAAAGAAGAAAGAGCGTCAGTTCACTTGAACTGCACATTGATCACCAAGTGCATTATTTCATGGCCTCAGCTTTGTGGTTTTTTGAATTGCTGTTTCTTCGAATACATACTTCCACACTTTCTATACCTATGAAAACCCATTTTATACTACAAGGTCAAATGATACCATGTCCCCTAATAAATTCAATTTTCCTTCTTCGAAAAACCGGGATCATTTTCTACTGTGCATCTCATCATATAAAACCAACTCTGGAAGAGCCTACATAACAGCTTATTGCTTAATAAAGCTTAAATTCCTTCAATGCAAAGTCTTTTCTATTTACATATTAAGACAAACCTAAATACACCCACACGTAGCTATTTAACACACCTTGATTTGATTTGACGATACATCACCATCTAGACTATCATTTAAATGTGTATTTGTTAGGATCCTACACTCTCATATTGCTTCTTCTTGAAAAATACTGCTCTTTCAGATGACTGAGCTACACAGTGATGGTAATGACTCATACATTCTCCTGAAAGTCTTAATCACGGAATCATCTTGATTCTCAATGCTTTTCACATTCAGCTTTAAATGAAATTTAAGAATTACACCTTTCTTTTTTGTAAGAATCCGTTTTATTTTTAGTCCACTCCGCCAGAGTGGGAAAGAGTGGCAGCCCGCCGCGCTGCTCAGCCCTGGGGGCCCTTCCTCCACTCAGACGGCCGACCGCCAGAGTGGGTCAAAGTGGCAACCCGCCGTGCAGCTCAGCCCTGGGGGCCCCAACCTGACTCAGGTGGCAGACCGCCAGAGTGGGTCGAAGTGTCAGCCCGCCTTGCTGCTCAGCCCTGGGGTCCCTCACCCCACTCAGGCGCCCGACCGACAGAGTGTGTCAAAGTGGCAGCACGACACGCTGCTCAGTCCTGGGGGCCCCAGCCCCACTCAGGCGGCCGACCGACAGAGTGGGTCAAAGTGTCGGCCCGCCGCGCTGCTCAGCCCTGGGGGCCCCACCCCCACTCAGGCGACAGACCGCCAGAGTGGGAAAAAGGGGCAGCCCGCTGCGCTTCTCAGCCCTGGAGTACCCCCCCCACCACCACCACTCAGGCGACCGACCGCCAGATGGGTCAAAGTGTCAGCCCGCCCTGCTGCTCAGCCCTGGGGACCCCACCCCCACTCAGGCGGCCGACGCCCAGAGTGGGAAAAAGTCGAAGCCCACTGCGCTGCTCAGCCCTGTCGGCCACCCCTGACTCAGGCGGGCGACCGCCAGAGTGGGTCAAAGTGGCAGCCCGCCTTGCTGTCCAGCCCTGGGGTCACTCACCCGACTCAGGCGCCCGACCGCCAGTGTGTGTCAAAGTGGCAGCACGCCACGCTGCTCAGTCCTGGGGGCCCCAGCCCCACTCAGGCGGCCGACCGCCAGAGTGGGTCAAAGTGGCAGCCCGGCGCAGCTCAGCCCTTGGGGCCGCACCCTGACTCTGACGGCAGATCGCCTGAGTGGGTCAAAGTGGCAGCCCGCCTCGCTGCTCAGCCCTGGGAGAACTCCCCACCCACTCAGGCAACGGACGGCCAGAGTGGGTCAAAGAGGAAGTCCGCCGCGCTGCTCAGCCCGGGCGGCCCTACCCCGACTCAGGCGGCCGACCGCCAGAGTGGGTCAAAGTGGCAGCCCGCCGCGCTGCTCAGCCCTGGGTGCCCTTCCACCACTCAGAGGGCCGACCGCCAGAGTGGTTCAAAGTGTCAGCCCGCCACGCTGCTCAGTCCTGGGGGCCCCAGCCCCACTCAGGCGGCCGACAGCCAGAGTGTGTCAAAGTGGCAACCCGGCGCAGCTCAGCCGTGGGGGCCGCACCCTGACTCAGACGGCAGACCGCCTGAGTGGGTCAACGTGGCAGCCCTCCGAGGTGCTGAGCATGGGCGGGCCCCGCTCCACTCAGGAGGCCAACAGCCAGACTGGCTGAAAGTGGCAGCCCGCCGCGCTGCTCAGCCCGGGCGGGCCCCCCTCTACTCAGGCGGACGACCGCCAGAGTAGGTCAAAGTGGGAGTCCGCCACGCTTGTCAGCCCTGGCGGCCATCCCCCACTCAGGCAGCCCACAACCTGTGTGGGTCAAACTGGCAGCCCGCCGCGCTGCTCAGCCCTGGGGTCCCTCAGCCCACTCAGGCGGCAGACAGCCAGAGTGGGTCAAAGTGGCAGCCCGCCGCGCTGCTCAGTCCTGGCGCTCCCACCCCCACTCAGGCGGCCGACCGCCAGAGTGGGTCAAAGTGGCAGCCCTCCGAGGTGCTGAGCATGGGCGGGCCCCCCACCCCCCCACTCAGGAGGCCGACAGCCACACCGGTTCAAAGTCGTAGCCCGCCGCGCTGCTCAGCCCTGGGGGCCCCGCCCCCCACCCAGGCGGGCTACCGCCACAGTGGCTAAAAGTGGCAGCCCGCCACGCTGCTCAGCCCTGGGGGCCTCCCACCACTCACAGGGCCGACCGACAGAGTGGGTCAACGTGGCAGCCCGCCGCCGTGCTCAGCCCTGGGGGCCCAACCCACACTTAGGCGGCCCACCGACAGAGTGGGAAAAAGTGGCAGCCCGCGGCGCTGCTCAGCCCTGGGGGCCCTTTCCCCACTCAGGCGGCCGACCGCCAGAGTGGGTCAAAGTGGCAACACGCTGCACTGCTCAGCCCTGGGGGCCCTTTCCCCACTCAGGCGGCCGACCACCAGAGTGGGTCAAAGTGGCAGCCCGCCGCGCAGCTCAGCCCTGGGAGCCCCACCCCAACTCAGGCGGCCCACCGCCAGAGTGGGAAAAAGTCGAAGCCCACTGCGCTGCTCAGCCCTGTCGGCCACCCCCGACTCAGGCGGGCGACCGCCAGAGTGAGTCATAGTGGCAGCCCGCCGCGCTGCTCAGCCCTGGGGGCCCTCCCTCCACTCAGGTGGCTGACCACCAGTGTGGGTCAAAGTGGCAGCCCGCCACGCTGCTCAGCCCTGGCGGCCACACCCCACTCAGGTGGCCGACCGCCAGTGTGGGTCAAAGTGGCAGCACGCCGCGCTGCTCAGCCCTGGCAGCCCCAGCCCACTCAGGCGGGGGACCACCAGGCTGGGTCAAAGTGGCAGCCCGCCGCGCTGCTCAGCCCTGGGGGTCTCGCCACCCACTCAGGCGACGGACGGCCAGAGTGGGTCAAAGTGGCAGCCCGCCGCGCTGCTCAGCCCTGGGGGCCCTCCCCAAGCACTCAGACGGCCGACCGCCAGAGTGGGTGAAAGTGGCAGCCCGCGGCGCAGCTCTGCACTGTGTGCCCCATGCCGACTCAGGCGCCGGACAGCCAGAGTGGGTCAAAGTGGCAGCCCGCCGCGCTGCTCAGCCCTGGGGGCCCTCAGCCCACTCAGGCGGCAGACAGCCAGAGTGGGTCAAAGTGGCAACCCGCCGCGCAGCTCAGCCCTGGCGGCCACCCCCACACTCAGGGGGCCCACCGCCAGAGTGGGTCAAAGTGGCAGCCCGCCGCGCTGCTCAGTCCTGGCGCTCCCACCCCCACTCAGGCGGCCGACCGCCAGAGTGGGTCAAAGTGGCAGCCCTCCGAGGTGCTGAGCATGGGTGGGCCCCCCACCCCCCGACTCAGGAGGCCGACAGCCACACCGGTTCAAAGTCGTAGCCCACCGCGCTGCTCAGCCCTGGGGGCCTCACACCACTCAGTTGCCCGACCGCCAGAGAATGTCCAAGTGGCAGCACGCCACGCTGCTCAGTCCTGGGGGCCCCAGCCCCACTCAGGCAGCCGACCGCCAGAGTGGGTCAAAGTGTCAGCCCCCCACACTGCTCAGTCCTGGGGGCCCCAGCCCCACTCAGGCGGCCGAGAGCCAGAGTGGGTCAAAGTGGCAACTCGCACTGCAGCTCAGCCCTGGGGGCCCCACTACGACTCAGGCGGCAGACTGCCAGAGTGGGTCAAAGTGGCAGCCCTCCGCGCTGATCAGCCCTGGCAGCCCTACCCCACTCAGGCGGCCGACCACCAGGCTGGGTCAAAGTGGCAGCCCGCCACGCTGCTCAGCCCTGGGTGACCTCCCCACCCACTCAGGCAACGGACGGCCAGAGTGGGTCAAAGTGGAAGTCCGCCGCGCTGCTCAGCCCGGGCGGCCCTACCCCGACTCAGGCGGCCGACCGCCAGAGTGGGTCAAAGTGGCAGCCCGCCGCGCTGCTCAGCCCTGGGTGCCCTTCCACCACTCAGAGGGCCGACCGCCAGAGTGGTTCAAAGTGGCAGCCCGCCGCGCTGCTCAGCCCTGGGGGCCCTTTCCCCACTCAGGCGGCCGACCGCCAGAGTGGGTCAAAGTGGGAGTCCGCCGGGCTGCTCAGCCCTGGGGGCCCTCCCCACCCACTCAGGCGGCCGACCCCCAGAGTGGGTCAAAGTCCCAACCCGCAGTGCAGCTCAGCACTTGGGGCCCCACCCCGACTCAGGCGGCACACTGCCAGAGTGGGTCAAATTGGCAGCACTCCGCGCTGCTCAGCCCGGGAGGGCCCACCCCCAATCAGGCGGCTGACAGCCAGATTGGGTCAAAGTGGCAGCCAGCCGTGCTGCTCAGCCGTGGGGTCCCCTGCCCCACTCAGGCGGCAGACCGCCAGAGTGGGAAAAAGTGGCAGCCCGCCTCACTGCTCAGCCCTGGCGGCCACCCCCCACTCAGGCGGCCGACCGCCAGTGTGGGTCAAAGTGGCAGCCCGCCACGCTGCTCAGCCCTGCGGGCCCTTCCTCCACTCAGACGGCCGACCGCCAGAGTGGGTCAAAGTGGCAACTCGCCGTGCAGCTCAGCCCTGGGGGCCCCAACCTGACTCAGGTGGCAGACCGCCAGAGTGGGTCGAAGTGTCAGCCCGCCTTGCTGCTCAGCCCTGGGGTCCCTCACCCCACTCAGGCGCCCGACCGCCAGAGTGTGTCAAAGTGGCAGCACGCCACGCTGCTCAGTCCTGGGGGCCCCAGCCCCACTCAGGCGGCCGACCGCCAGAGTGGGTCAAAGTGGCAGCCCGCCACGCTGCTCAGCCCTGGGGGCCCTACCCCGACTCAGGCTGCTGACCCCCAGAGAGGGTCAAAGTGGCAACTCGCACTGCAGCTCAGCCCTGGGGGCCCCACCACGACTCAGGCGGCAGACTGCCAGAGTGGGTCAAAGTGGCAGTCCGCCACGCTGCTCAGCCCTGGGGGCCCCACCCCCACTCAGGCGGCCCACTGCCAGAGTGGGAAAAAGTGGCAGCCTGCCGCGCTGCTCATCCCTGGAGGCCCACCCCCCACTCAGGCGACCGACCACCAGATTGGTTCAAAGTGTCGGCCCGCCGCGCTGCTCAGCCCTGGGGGCCCCACCCCCACTCAGGCGACAGACCGCCAGAGTGGGAAAAAGTGGCAGCCCGCTGCGCTTCTCAGCCCTGGAGGCCCCCCCCCCCCACCACTCAGGCGACCGACCGCCAGATGGGTCAAAGTGTCAGCCCGCCCTGCTGCTCAGCCCTGAGGACCCCAGCCCCACTCAGGCGGCCGACCCCCAGAGTGGGTCAAAGTGTCAGACCACTGCCCTGCTTAGCCCTGTGGGCCCTCCCCCCACTCAGGTGGCCGACCGCCAGTGTGGGTCAAAGTGGCAGCCCGCAGTGCTGCTCAGCCCTGGGGGCCCTCCCCCCACTCAGCCGGCCGACCGCCAGAGTGGGTCAAAGTGGCAGCCCGCCACGCTGCTCAGCCCGGGGGCCCTCCCCCCACTCAGCCGGCCGACCCCCAGAGTGGGTCCAAGTGGCAGCGCGCCGCACTGCTGAGCTCAGGGGCCCTCCCCCCACTAAGGCGGCCGACCGCCAGAGTGGGTCAAATTGGCAGCGCGCTGCACTGCTGAGCCCTGGGGGCCCTCCCCACCCACTCAGGAGGCCGACCGCCAGAGTGGGTCAAAGTGGCAGCCGCCGCGCTGCTCAGCCCTGGGGGCCCTCCCCACCCACTCTGATGGCCCACCGCGAGAGTGGGAAAAAGTGGCAGCCCGCCCGCTGCTCAGCCCTGGAGCGCCCCCCAGCCCCCACCGACCTCTTTGTCTACAGATCATCCTCTCAAATGCCAATTTATCCAGAATCCTTCTCCAGGGCTTCTAGTTTTCCAAGATAGTTTGTGCCTACAGGGGGTCCACCCACCCACCATCTGCCATGTCAAGTTTTCTCTATTCATTACTAATGAAAAACAACTTGTACAATTAAAAACAAAGTGTTCTGTTCAAATTAGGATATCTTGACACATGGTGTTTGCTTGGATTTACAAATATGAGATCCTATGGTACCCATATTCTAGAATTTGAATAAAAATTAAAATTCAAAGTAAATTATCTTAAAACCACATAAATCAAATGTACAAAAATTTAAGAAAAATAGTGAGGAGAAAACATAAGTCCATATAAGGCATGATCAAGTGGAGATTTGAAATGTTCTTGAAAAATAAATATAATGTATGAGCTTTTTTTAAATCGAGGAACACACTTCTTGACCATTTTGACAAGTGCGATCTAGATTTTTACACAGCAATTCAAGTAAAGTTTTATTTTAGACACCACACATAGAGACATTTAAAAAATTCAAAACATTAGAAACACAAGTATAAAAATAACACACTGAGCTGCCACATGAGGCATTTTTATTTGAGAACATATATCAAAGTAGCAATGCCTCTGTAGATAGAAAATCATAAGTATTCTTGAGCTGGGCTCAATTAACTGGTTTGTACAGATTTTAAGGTATTTGACCCAGCAAAACACTTTGACATTGGAAGGCCACAGTTTCTTGGTTTCTCAGATTGAGAAGAAAACTCTTGGTATCATTTAAACATTAGAATCTAAGAATATTTGACTCCAGACCAGAACCCAAGAACAGTTGGCTACCGAATACAAAGGCATATAAGAACCCTCCTTGAATGTTCACTCTCAAAGCTGGAATGAGACTGATATTCCACATGTCAGATTCTTGCTTAGTAGCAATTTTGAGCAAGACTGCTGCTGGAGTGATGCCCAAGGAAATATAAACAAAACAGAATCCCCGCCCTCTAGTGTATCAAACGTACATGCCTGCAACCCTAATCAGGCCATGAGGGTCATGCTGCTCAGTGGAGAAACAAAATATGATGAGATTAGGGAGTTCAAGATACTGATTCTAGTGGAGAATATGTGGTTATCTTTAATTGATGATGTCTTATTTTAATTGGGATTTTATGAATAAATGAATTTATAATGGACCAAGGGAGGCAGAAAGGGAAAGGAAGCATGTGCCCCAAGGAAAGAACAACAGGATTGTAGGGACAGAGTAAGATTTCAGAATCCATTGAAAGACTAGCCAGTTGACCAATGTGGCACATATGAGGGAAGGTGGAAGAAACATAACTTGAAAAGGATTTTAAAGGATATAATATTAAATGAGAAAATGAGGAAGCTATTTTAGCATAAGTTGATGTTGACTTTGCTCATCTGCTGAGGGGAAGAAGCCATGGAAAGGAAAACATTGACATCGATAGGAAGAGGAGAGATGATTGATGGTACAACATCACTGAAAAAGAAGTAATAGTGTTGAAAAGAAATCACTCCGGCTGCTGGTGAAAACCACAGATAAAGAATCTGGATTTTATAACACCTCCAAAATTTGAAAATGAGATGCATTTATTGACCTAAATTAATTAATTATATCTACAATATAATTATTAAATGGTTCCCAGTGGAGAAACATTTGAGAACTTTTAAAACATTTGTTTGATAAATTATAATTAGAACAGGTTTTAAAACCTAGCTTTATGCTTAATTAAGAAACACATTTCCAGACATCAAGGAGATTCTTATATTTGACAACTTATCTAGGGAAAATGTGCTTTCCCCCCAAAAGAGCAGTCCAGTATTCTTTCTTGGTGATCTCTTCTTATATAGCACAACACTTATTTTAGGGAGCTATCTTGATAAAGACATGCATTTATTATCAGAATGCACGTTATAAAAGTAAGAACTGGCAATGAGTTAATTGATAGAGGCAGGACAAGTCATTCTCTACATGCTTGTTTTGAGAGTCAACTAAAATAATGTATAAGCAAATGATCTGTAATATGCAACAGAAAATTATTAGGTATATCACTGCTTTTTTTCCACCATACTGTTACCTGTTTGCCACAGGAGTACTTCCTCCTTTTTAGACCAGTTAGATAAATTTACCCTCTACAAAGACCACTCTTATAAACAAAAGAGTATTTATGTTTATATAATACATCAGAGATAGACACCAGATAGTTTCTATCTTCGTGGTCTGGAAGGAGTCTCTCCCTCTCCCCAGTGAGTGTTGCCATCCTGACTAGGGGAATCTGTACACAAAGAATGCAATCTTCCTCTTCCGTTCGGGCATGGTTACCAGGGACACATCACTGTAGAAATCACATCTTTCTTCACCCTGTCCCCACACACTCCAGCTTGCTTGAAAAATGGTTTATTCATTGGACATTGTCACATCTATAACGATGCTATAATTTTTGTTTGAAAATTTAGGTATTCCAATCTCTCAAAGCCAACCTCTATTTTATTGAAACAGAAACACATCTCTCATTTGACTTTCTGTGAAATAATAAGGCATATAATTTTAGCTCTTGACTAATTTCCTAGACTAGAAGCATAATCTGTTTGGTTTATCTTGCTTCAATGCAAAAATAGTGTTAAAATAATTATTCTGACATTTTAATGTCTCCTAAAGATGTTAGGGATGGTAAAATTAGTAAGAAAACTGCTCTTCAGTAATAGCTGAGATTGATGAAATAGGAAGCATTTTTAAATTTGTTTTTCTTACATATATTTCAGAACTTGTAAATTCCTATGCCATAGTTTTTCTGGAGTAATAAGGCAAGAATTATCTTCTCCCAGCTTTAAAAAAGAATTCTGTGTTTTAGATACTTGTTCACACAATTTTAAAAAATTAATCATGGCCTTCAAAATGTTGCTGTTCTGACTGCTCCCTGGCCCTCCTGTCTCGTCTTGTACCATCTCCCCCCTCACTCTATGAACTCAAGACATGCTGACCTCCTTTCAGCGCTGCATACGCTCGTGCTGCCAGAGAGCTTTGCAACCCTGTATCCTCTGTTTGGAGATCTTTTTAATCCCGGCTTTATTCATTTTACTTTTCTATGACCAATTTCTATTTCTTTAGGGAGTCCTTTCAGAAATTCCCTCAGTCCTATCTCCTAAAACATGGTTTCATGATATTGTGTGCTTATATTTCAGGGTGTTTGTCCCAGTTAAGATTTTGCATTTACTTGTGAGGTTTTTTAATTAATATCTGTGTCCTCACATGTTACTCACCCCTACAACTACCTGAATCCAAACAGTTGAGTTAATGAATGGGGAGCACCATGTTTTTGTTCCTATCAGTTTCGGGACGTATCAGGTACTGTGTAATTACAAATGTATATCGAAATTGGGAAACAAAAATTTTCAGTTATAAGCTTTGGTAAAGCACAGCTGTTTTAATTTGAAAATAAAAATCACGATTAAATTAATTAGTAGGTCTCCTTTAAGATATTCAGGACAAGTCCTCTAATATTTCAACAGAATGCTTGCAGCTGGCCAATAGTTCTGAGCACTCATAACGTGCAGAATATTGAGGCATTTTCAAAAAGGCAAGGCAAGTTAATAAACAATTTTTTAATGATTTTTCTAAGTACCTCTCATTACAACATAGATGCTGTTTACAAAATTAAAAACACAAATTATACAAAGCTTTTTAAACAAAACAATTTAATGCTACAAAGAAAATACCAACGACTAAATTCCTGTGATGAAAATCAGGGATTACACCACAGTACATAGCTATACTTACCAGTTTTCATTTATTTCCATGCAGTGATTCTCAGCCAAGTTTTAAAAGCCATCATGAAATTATGTAATCTGAAATAAAATTCTAAATATATTTGATTAGTGTTGTATCATTAAAATGTCAACCATTTTAAGATCAATTTTTCATCCTGATTTGAAGAGTGGTTTAAAAATATTTGTTGAAACCATTATGCATGCTGCATCTACATATGCAAATATAGTCTAAAGATTCTGTTCATTTTCCTAAACACACTGTAGCTATAATCTGAGTGGTCACTGGAGTAAACACAGGCTTTGACATTACATAAAACCTACCGTTTTCAAGACTTCTAGAATCAACGAATACTTGACACTCTAGAAATATCTCTTTCATCAGCTGCATGCTGGAAGGGACAGCGTTACAATCTAGAGTGTGGATTCCTTTATGTGAAGACACGATTAGAACCTGTTAATAAAGGGCTGCTAGGGTCTTTTAATATGAAGGAGTCAACATTTAAATTCAAGGTTATACTCTGGTTTTATTGTTCCTCCCAGACCAGCAGGTTCTGGAGCCTCTACTTCAGGTTAATTACAGAAATATTTGTCCTGCCCCATTGTAAGTAGGAGAGAAACAGCCGAGGACAGGACTACAGGGCTCAGGGAGTTGAAAAAACGAGGTGAGCCGCCGATGGCAAGGTAGACATACTCTTTACTTACTTTGGCCTACATACGGTGGGAGTGCAGCTGTTTTCCTTGTGGCCGTTTTTATATGACCCTAGACAAAAGTGGCATACAGCCAGCAGATGTTGACATTATGAAGGTTACATAAGGTGTTCATATACATGGTGGCGCATACGCTGCCTGCAGTAACATGCTGAGTCACATCTGCCCGGAAGCTGCTCCCATCTAATTGTCCACAGCGCCTCCATATTTTTCTTTCACTCTACACCCATTAGAGTGCAGCAGTCGCGGGCTTGTAGGAGGTGTGTGCACGTGCACACAGCACGACGTCTTAAAGCTACATTTTACAACAACAATACAATGATCAGTAAGTAGCCACCAAGAGACAAGCTACACCCACCAGCGTGGCGAGAACCCACTGCCGCAGGGAGGACAGCTTAGGGCCACCCTCAAGTATATTGTCCTATCAAGTTAGTCAGGAGATAAGGCCATTCATGACTACCATAGACCCAGAAGCTGCCCAAGGGTACTATATCTGTGGGGGCCACCCCCACACAGGGAGGGACGTTTCACCA
Organism: Equus caballus; assembly: GCF_041296265.1. NCBI lineage: Eukaryota > Metazoa > Chordata > Mammalia > Perissodactyla > Equidae > Equus > Equus caballus. Next base: position 76,808 of record NW_027221925.1, read on the forward strand.
ATATTTGGGCCAGGTCATTCGTGTAACCTTTTGACAGAGCCCCTGGGGTATCCACCTTGTTGTCGTATTCTCCCTTTTGTTGTCCTATGTACAAGGGCACAGGTGTGTGGAGCACAACAGCCTCCCCGGGTAAGCACCCATAGCCGTCTCAGAGGCTTGGGGTTGGCCAGGGCTGCTTATGTCCACATTGTCAGCGTATCTGTTGAGCCACCTGGCACCTCTGAGCATGAGATGGTCTCTAGGAATACAGCCAGGTCTCGTTTCTTTCCGAAGCGGGGTGGATGCGCCATGGCAAGCCTTCTACTGCTCCGGTGGGCAGTTCCGTGTACACCCAACAGTTAGACACATTGGCAAGCTTAGTACAGGTGTATGCCCCTTCTACAATACTGTTCGCTGTACTTTATCTATGGGCAAAAGGACAAGGTAGTGATAGGAGCCAACAAAGATAAATCACGTTCTTTAAGCGAAATGCATGCTAGTCCCTTATCTTGGGGCAAGAGGGTGGCGACCAACAGGGGCCTTCCCGGCCATTGATATTACACTTTTCGTGTCCATAGAGATGCCGCAAGCGTGGGCTCCACATGGAGGAGTAGAGGGGAACTCATTATCGGCCACAAAGAAATCACATGCATTTCCTTTAGGATAGAACCAGCACTGGTCTGTGGCAGCCTGACAGTTACCCAAGGGGGCCAACTGCTAGTCACCCACGGGGTGATATGTAAGTCTCGCTGCTTTTCAAGTCCCCATGGAGCTAAAAGCACCAACCATCTACAGTGGGGGCTTTCATATTTTATGACCATTTTTATTCTTGTACTTGTCTCATGTTGAGGCACATTGGGGCCGGCCCACTGTTGGACTTCTTGTCCTGTAAAATGTGTCCCCTTGTCGTTTTTTACAACCAAGGGTCAACCAAAAAGACCATAAAGAGTACCTGTAGGGCCTGAATTGTCTGTCTCTGATCTGTGGCCGTACAGGGCCATGTAAAGAGTAAAGCAGTGGCCGTATCAACAGCCATAAAGGCGTACACAGTGCCTTTGGTCTTTGGTAATGGTCCGATGTAGTCCACTTGCCATCGGACCAAGGGCGCATGCCCTCTACTAGTACCTTCAGTATACCAAGCATTCTCTAGGACAGGGACTTTTCTTTAGCATAGGGTGTGGGCTCTATTTCTAGAGGAGACTTTGGGGCCTTTTCTTCCACAGCGAGGAACTCAGCTGGCCCCAACACTTGTTATAACTCTATATTCAGGGGGCTGGAGCTCACTGAACTCCTTTGTTTGAGCCATCCCTGTACAGGGTATGTAGTTCTGAGCTTTACAGGGGCCATTCGTGTGATGGCCTCACATGCTACCAGGGCAGCATAGGCAGCTGTCAACTGTTTCTTTAGTAGAGAATATCACATTTTTGCCCTTTTCTAAAGTTGGGACCAAAACCCAGCAGGAGCTCATATCCTGTCCTGTCACTACCATAAGCCTCAGCCAAAACCCTCTTGGGTAACACAGACACCCACTTTATATGGCCGTCCTGGATCAGCCACTTGCAGAGCCTGTACCTGCTGCACTGCATGCTTGGTGACCTTAAATGCTTGGTTCGCAGTGCGTGTCCAGTCTCAAGGGGCCCGCTTTTTCTCCATAGCATACCGGGGTCTCACCACCTGGACTAAAAGAGAGATAAACACTTGCTAATATCCCAACAAGTCCTGGTCTCTGGACTTTGGCGTCATTCACAGCCCAACCACATGTTGCCAGATGTCTCTGCAGGGAGTTGGTAGCCTGTTTGAGATCTGTAAGACAGTCAGAGTTTAACACAACATCAATGTAGTGAAATACAAGCACTGTATCACTATGAACTCAGGCAGCCAAGTCCTGGGTGATAAATCTATGACAAATAGTGGGGCTGTGCAAGTATCCTTGTGGAAAAACATGAAAAGTCCACTGCCTGCCATCCCAGGTGAAGGCAAACTGATTTTGACTCTCAGTGGCAACATCAATGGAAAAGAAGGCATTAGTAAGGTCTACAGCATAGTGGTACTGTCCCAATCGGACTGTCAGCTGATCCATGAGGTCATGCATTGAGGGCACAGCAGCATGTAATGGAGGAGTCACTTTATTTAATTCCCAGTAGTCCACAGTGATACTCCATGTGCCATCAGGCTTCTTCATGGGCCAAACCAGGGCATTATAAGGACCGTGGGTGGATTGTACCATCCCAACCTCTTTTAACTTTGCAGTAGTCTGTGTGATCTCCTCATGTCCACCAGGACAACGGTCTCAACCACACGCACCTGTAGGTGGAATTCACCCATGGTCATCTGTAGACGCAGTCTTTTCAAGACGTCCACCCCCAGAACATACTCAAGCATGGGAGACATACACTGTGTACACTCGGGGTGGTAAATGGCCAATGCCAAAGGACAGAGACACTGGCTTTACTTTCACCTACTGTCTCTATTGCCATCAACATATGCCAGCTTCTCTGGAAACTTAACCGGGTTGCCGTAAATCAGACTGTAATCAGCTCCAATATCTACCAATACCAGCACAGACTGTACATTGCTCGGGGACCAGTAAATCCCAAGTTCCACGGGAGTCCTATGGTCCTTTGGGGATCCCCTAAGCCGAGCACCTCAGCCTTCCCCCTAGTCAAAGAGGTACATGAGCTCCTCACCTGAGGGCTTCAGAAATCCTGAAGGCTTGCCTGGTGACTCTTGCCAGGATTTTTCCCCACTCCTGCTGTCTTCTAGAACTGTTTCTCAGGGTTTAACCAGTGCCTCAGTGCCATCAGGACAGTGTTTGGTTGCCTGTCTATTTTCGTCTGATCAATGCCTGCAGCTAACAGGTCAATCTACATCTGCATGCAGTCACTTGCTTGGGCCTATTCTCTGCCGAGTCTGCTCTAGGCTTGGGGGCCTCCCCCGCAGTGAGACATGCACGGTTTTCTCCTTCCTTGGGCATTCTACGTTCCCCAAAGTGGCCATTGTAGTGGCTACTTCATGTATCTGGCCCAAAAGAATCAGACGGGATCTCGTTCCCAGCACGCGGATAACTTGGACCAGTTCCACATAGGTCTGCCATGGGCTTACAGTCTCCGGGAGCTCCCCGGCATTCTCTCACACTGTCCCAGGCGGCAGCCGTCACCCACTCCGTCATGGAGTAATTTCCCTGCCCTTGGGTTAGCCAGCGGCTGTAGCAGCTGCCGAAGGGATCTGCCCCCTCATCCCATAGCGGCAGGAGCCAGGCTGGTATGGGCTCCCCCAGCCGCTGCCTGCACAAGTCCCGCAGTTCCTTTGGCGTATAGGTGGTATCGCAGTTCCTTTGGCGTATAGGTGGTATACGCCATGAACTCTGTCACCATCAGGGCTCCTTGGGCAACATCGCCTGGACCCAAGGGCTGCTCATGCTTTACCTTTGGCTGGATTACTGGCGAAGCGTGGAGAGGGCGTGCTTCCTCTACGTCCCAGTCCTCAGCGTCCTCTGCCGGTTGCTGCGAGGCGGCATTTCTAGCTCCTGTTCCAACTGCCGCACCCGTGCCTCCAGGGTGTCCTCCTCGGCTAGGAGTTCCCCGATGCCGGCTGCATCCCACAAGGCAGAATCCATGTTCCGGCTTAAGGCTGTCAAAAACAGCCGGCCCGCCAGCCCCATGGCAGGCCAGGCGTTCTCTGGCACCTGCTCCCCTGGGCATGCAGAGCCATCTCAGTGCTGACCAGGGTACCCTCCACGGACTCCCATCCTTCCACAGGGGTGGCCACATGTCTGTCCCGGCAGCCTCAGGAGCCATAGGTCCATACACCTCAGAATCCTTTTGACTATGCCAAGTGTATGCAGGAGAGAAACAGCAGATGAAGGGACCATGGGGCTCGGTGCTGGAGGAGTTGAAAAAAAGGTCTGAGCACCCGAGGGCAAGGTAGACATACATTTTATTCACTTTGGCCAAGAGACAGTGGGAGCGCAGCAGTTCCCCTTGTGGCTGCTTTTATATGACCCTAGACAAAAGTGGCGTACAGCCAGCAGATGTTTACATTATGTAGGTTCCATAAGGTGTTCATATACATGGTGGCGCATGCGCTGCCTGCAGCAACATGCTGAGTCACATCTGCCCGGAGCCTGCTCCGGTCTAATTGTCCACAGTGCCTCCATATTTTTTCTTCACCCATAGAATTTGCCACTATGAGATGGATTTCAGTTCACGGACAGAAGGATACGAGGTGAGAAAAAGATTGTCTCTATTCTCCACTCTCTCCAAAAATGTGTGCCTCTTCCTTTGAACCTTATCTAGAGACTGTCAGTTATGCCAAAATGTAGGAATTTTTCACAATGCCTCACGCCCAATGTTTTGCTAAAGAAAATGCCTTTTTTAATTGTACAGGTACGTTGGCTCTGCATTTGGTTTTGGTGTTCTCTTCTCCAGGCTACTCAATCACTGAGGGACAGTATAGACCTCCAAAATATATTGTCTGTTCTACTGCAACAATCTTTTTCTTTTTCTTTTCTTTTCTTTTTTTTTTTTTTTTGAGGAAGATTAGCCCTGAGCTAACTACTGCCAGTCCTCCTCTTTTTGCTGAGGAAGACTGGCCCTGAGCTAACATCCGTGCCCATTTTCCTCTACTTTATATGTGGGACGCCTACCACAGCATAGCATGCCAAGTGGTGCCATGTCTGCACCTGAGATCTGAACCATGAACCCGGGCCGTGGAGAAGCAGAACATGCAAACTTGACCGCTGCACCACCAGGCTGGTCCCTGAAACAATCTTTTAGGCAGAGGCCCTGTTTTATGTTTTGCTACAATCTCTACCACCTCATTTTCACACTAAGTCAAATGATTTCTAAACATAATTTTACTCATTTCTGCTTCCTATTTCCACCTCTTCAGTTCTTCCCCCTCTGCTTTCTTTATAAAAGCAACTTCTGGAACATGATAGTCCTCCAGATACACAGCGTCTATCACAATTATTTTCCTTTCTCTCTTGTTTTATCCTAAATACCCAATTAATACTAAAGTTCAATTAATAATCAATATCAAAAAATATCTCCTTGCCATATTTGCATGCACATTATATTTAAAATAATTAAAGATAGCACTCCAAGAATTAATGTAAGTATCAAAAATCACTGTATAAATGTCTACTTAAAACTATCTACTTGGGGGCCTGCCCCGTGGCCGAGTGGTGAAGTCTGTGCGCTCCACTTCCACAGCACAGGGTTTCCCAGTTCGGATCCTGAACGCAGACCTACACACCACTCACCACGCCATGCAGTGGCGGAATCCCACATAGAAGAACTAGAATGACCTACAACTAGCACATACAGCTAGGTACTGGGGCTCCGGGGGAACCAAACAAAGAAGACTGGCAATGGATGTTAGCTCAGGGCCAATCTTCCTCACCAAAAAAAAATTAAAAAGCCTACTTAAAAACAAAAAAGAAGGCTCATCCTCCTGTTCTCTTAAAAAAAAGAAATTATCTACTTAACATCTTATCCTCATTAGAATTTAGGTACACATTTTTTACTACTTGATCACAGAATAGTAGCCTATGGTAGGTGTTCATTCCTATTGATTAAGTTAATAAATCAGTGCATAGATTAATTAGTTAATTTAATAGTATGGGTAAAATGTCCTCATAGGAACTAGAGATTTATGTATGGGAGAACAGCTTATGCTTTACAAATGAAATTCTTTTATTTTTAAGTTTTTTCTACCTATTCTTTATTATTATACCAAAGTTTGTTAGCTTTCATAAACTCATTTAGCGAAGGAAACTGATGGTCTCTGATATTACTAGGGTAGACACTAATTTCAGTATTGATGAATGTTATATCACCTTATTTCTTGCAGTATGTATGCTTCCTTTTATGACAGCCTCATCCTTCCGATTTTTGAGGACAAACACTTGGCGTCCTCTCTGCCTCCTCTTTTTCTCTCGTGCCTCTGATATAATCACTCAGTTCTGTTCTCTCTGTGATTAAGTTTCTCACCACTCAACTGCTGGCCCCCTGGATGAAGACACCGCCTCTCTTGCCTGTGTTATTGCAATAATCTGTAACTCAATCTCTCCTTTCCATGTAGTCTACTCTTGAGATAAAAGCCCGAGTGGTCCTCTTAAAACATAGCTGACATCATGTCATTCTATAGCTCAGTCCTCCTCCCGTGGCTCTCGGTCGCTCTCACAATGCAGGCAGATTCCTGAGAGTGGCTGGCAGAGGCCAGCAGAAACTAGCTTTTTGCTCCCTCCTGATCTTATCTCCCAGTACTCTTCATTGTTCCTGATGCTACTCCAATGACACAGGTCCCCTTGCAATGACATAAACATACAAAACATGCTCCACTCAGGCTTTTTGCATTTTTCCATTTTAAATTACTAGATATTCTTTCAATGAGAATTATTAAAAACCCAAATATATTTTTTTGTAAACTGTCTTTTTAAGAAAATTGTTTTCCTTTAATTATATACACTACTGAATAAGATGTCTTCTTTTGAAAAACTAATAAATAAAAGAACAAGTTTTAAACATATATGATTTGTCCAAGAGATTTGAAAAAGGAAAAACGAAGCCTGATTTTCTTTGGTAAGTTTTTAAATCAGAATTTATTCTCTCCCTTTTTAAAGAGTAACTCTAAAGTTGTGAGTCACATGGGACAAAGAGAGAGAGCACCTTGTAGCTGCTGTAATAGCTCTAATAATTCTGGTGTTATCTTTCTTTTCTGGAATTCATATCTACACAAAATAGCTGAATTTATAATATTTCTAATGAATTGATTAATGGGGAAAAGAAAACATTTATTGAACATGTACATAAATAAACTTTACCATAAACAATTATGCCTATCAAAAAGACAGTAACTTTAAAAAGCTACCCAAAAAGTGAGGGAAAACATTAATTACAGAAAATAAAGTGGAATTTAATGAAAAAACAGAATTAATAAAATTTAGTGAATACATGGCCCCCTCTTCAAGTTTTTATTTAAATGTCATCCACTCAGTGAAGACTTTCCTATCTCCTTATTTAAAAGGTGCATCAGGTCCACACCTGGGACTATGTAATTTATTACCCTGCTTTATTTCTCATATTCTTTGTTGTATATATGGCTTTTACTTATTTAGTATGTTTTTTTCTTCATGATGTGTTTTTTCTCTCTAATTCAGTGGTCATGGAATTTGACTCTCCTTCCTGATGGGTGAAGGACAAGGTCAAGTGCAGAAGAGCATGTCTGGGGAGATATCATGGTGGCCACAGCCAGACAGGCATGAGTGTAATTAAGTGAAATGAAATAATTTGAGTACCAACATGGAAAAATCTACATTTTATGGATAGACATACACACCCCAGCAGCTGTTGGTCTAGTGCTGGTAGAATAGAGAGAAAGTCAAAGTAATGTGGGAGGTATTCCAAGATCTCTAAATCGCTGTAACAATCCTGGTATTGTGGAAAAAGAGTCTGAAAGATGACCTGGCATTACTGGTCATTATAGCTATCAACAGTAGATATAATAAGTAACCCTCTGTAAAGTCAGCCAGAAAATAAAAATGAGCTAAAAGGTCAGCATTCTCTCCTGGTAGCATGGGATTTCAGAGGAGAATTTGAAAGCTGTGCAGGTGTTTTAACAAAACAGAAACAGAACCTCCAGACAATAGTATTTCTTCTAGCAAAGAAAACTCAGGGCAGTATTTTTGAAAATGATGTCTGCTAAAGGTACTTTCTATTTCCTCTGCTCCAAGTATCTGACTCATGAGTTTGCAAGAATTTGAAGGTTATATTTAATACAAATTTTTCTATGTAAATGTTTACTGTGTTCTGGAATAAAGTTATAGAATGCAGTGCACGGCTGTGGGGATGCAACAGTGGTAATCAGAAGAAGGAATAATTTCCTAAACGGTAGACATCGTCTCTCAGATATGACAAGTAAACAAAGAGATGGCTTCTATGAGTCACTTTGGACTAAAAATAAAAAGGATTCTTACAAAAAACAAAGGTATAATTGTCAAATTTCATTTAAAGTTGAATGTCAAAAGCATAGAGAATCAAGATGATTCTGTGATTAAGACTTTCAGGAGAATGTATGAGTCATTACCATCACTGTGTAGCTCAGTCATCTGAAAGAGCAGTATTTTTCAAGAAGAAGCAATATGAGAGAGTAGGATCCTAACAAATACACATTTAAATGATAGTCTAGATGGTGATGTATCGTCAAATCAAATCAAGGTGTGTTAAATAGCTACGTGTGGGTGTATTTAGGTTTGTCTTAATATGTAAATAGAAAAGACTTTGCATTGAAGGAATTTAAGCTTTATTAGGCAATAAGCTGTTATGGAGGCTCTTCCAGAGTTGGTTATATATGATGAGATGCACAGTAGAAAATGATCCCGGTTTTTCGAAGAAGGAAAATTGAATTTATTAGGGGACATGGTGTCATTTGACCTTGTAGTATAAAATGGGTTTTCGGGGTATAGAAAGTGTGGAAGTACGTATTCGAAGAAACAGCAATTCAAAAAACCACAAAGCTGAGGCCATGAAATAATGCACTTGGTGATCAATGTGCAGTTCAAGTGAACTGACGCTCTTTCTTCTTTTCCTCCCTTCCCCCTCCCCTCCCCTCCCCCTCCCCTCCCCTCCCCCTCCTCCCCCCCTCCTCCTCCTTCTTATTATTAGACAGAAGGGGCAGAAAAAGCCAGAATGGACATTTAGGTTGAAAATACGAGAAGATATACAGATGGCCCACGACACGTGAAACAATGTTCAACATCACTAATTATTAGGGAAATGCAAATCAAAACTATAATGAGACATCACCTTACACCAGTCAGAATGCCTATAGTTACCAAGACAAAAAACAACAAATGTTGAAGAGGTTGTGGAGAAAAGGGAATTCTCCTACACTGCTGGTGGGAATGTAAACTGGTGCAGCCACTATGGAAAACTGTATGGAGATTTCTAAAAAAATTAAAAATAGAAATACCATACCATCCAGCTATCCCACTACTGGGTATTTATCCAAAGAATCTGAAGTCAATGATCCAAAGAGATTTATGAACCCCTATGTTCATTGCAAGTTTGTTAACAGTAGCCAAGATGTGGAAGCAACCCAAGTGCCCTTCTACAGATGAATGGATGAAGAGGATGTGGTATATATATATATATATATATACACAATAGTATACTATGCAGCCATAAAAAAGGCAAAATTGTCCCATTTCCAACAACAGGGATGGACCTTGAGGAGGGTATGATAAGTGGAATAAGCCAGACAGAGAAAGACAAATACTGAATAATTTGACTCATATGTGGAAGATAACAAACACATGGATAAAGAGAACAGATTAGTGGTTACCAGAGGGGAAGGAGGTTGCTGGGTGGGCGAAAGGGACAGAGGGGTACATATGTACGGTGATGGATAAAAATTAGACTGCTGAGAATGAGCACGATGAAGTGTATTCAGAAATTGATAAATAATATTGTACACCCTAAATTACACAATGTTATAAACCATTGTGATCTCAGTAAGATTACTGGGAAAACAAAACAAAATAAAAAACCAACAAACGCATAGAGACAGAGATTGGATTGGTGGTTAGCAGAGGGCAGGGGGACAGGGAGGAGGTGAAAGTAGTGATTTGCACATGTGTGTGGTGATGGATTGTAATTAGTCTTTGGGTGATGAGCATGATGCGATCTACACAGAAATCAGAAGGCAATGATGTACACCTAAAATTTATATAATTTTATAAAACAGTGTTACCACAATAAAAAAAGATACAAGTTGAAATTAAAAGAATGGAAAATGAAAAAAGGAAGATATTTTCAGCCATAAAAAAAGAACTAATGGAAGGAGCTTCAATTTTAATCTTAAAACTATACTGAGCCTCTGAGAATTTTCAGCTGGAGCTGACATTAACAAAGGTATTCATAAATGAATCTAGTGCACTGGGCACAATAAATTGAAAATGTGGAAACTATTCTGCTAGCTGCTAAATTAGGATAGTCACGTTAAAAGTAGAAGCATTGGTAATTCAAACAAAACATGTTTTTTAGTGACCAAATGTAGAAAACATTGACAGCATCTGTCATTGAATCAAGATGGAGAAATCAAAAGTCACTTGAATAAATAGAATGTGACATTTTTACAGCACGTAATCTTAAAATGTAAAAAAAATCAATTAAATGTGAAAATATCAAATTTATAATATCACTGGATATTATTTGAATCATTAACAAAGGTATCACCTATATTTATGTTTTAATATAAAATACTTACAGAGCCATATTTTGTAAGCAATTTATATGGATGCTGATATTCTGCAAATAAGCATGTGCTTATTAAAAATGTTGAGATAAATTTAGCAAGCCTCTAATATAGGAAGTGGCCAAATAAATTTTAGAAATGTGACATATGTATAAAAAGGTACCCAACCTATTAGTGAGCAAATTACTATAGACAGTACATATGTTTTCAAGTAAACGCCAAATGTTGGAAATTTAAATTCTGAAACGTCTTAAACATGAATAACATAAAAATAGATCACTGAAGACACTGAGTGTGTCTGAAAAATAAATCTAGTTTTCCTAATCCACGCCAATCTTTATTATACATTGAAAATATGGAATATAAAATCTCAAAACATTTTTATTTAACGTTTTAGCAGAATATTTCACATTCTTTATCTTTTTATTCTTCACAACAATCTTTCTGAAAAGGTACCATAGATAAATACCCCATGCCCTATTTATGGAATATTAATGAAAAGAGAAGCTAGAAAGAAGGTTGTCTCTTCATGGGATGAAGGAAAAAGAATGTCTCTTCATGGAGAAGAGGGTGTGATGAGCTTTGTATTGAACTGTTTTGATGAGAATGTGACTTCAGTACATTAGGTGGAAATGTCATCCAATGAAGGACATTATGACTGGAGAATGGAAGGAGGTGAAGGCGAGTGGGGAAGATGTGTTCATTACACACTCACAGATTACGATTGAAGCTATGGAATTTGATGAGATGTTCAGCGTTTCTGGATATAGGATAAAAAGTGACAGAGTAAAAGGAGAAAAGACAATGCGAAACCCAATATCTATTGTTAGATACAAATTTATGTCTGAAAAAATATCTAAAAGAATAGTCTGTTTTGTAAAAAGTACAAGGAATTTCCTTGAATAGCTTTCAGCAAAAAAAAAAGTTAATTTATCTATATTTGATCATTTAGTATATATTTACAAAATTTCACTTTTATTTGAAAAATAATGTTGTAGTATGCATCGTTACACACGATTTCCTAGTAATACAAAGGCTAGTGTGAATATGTAATCCTGAAATAACAGGAGCTTCTTAGGAGCTACAAAAGATGGGATAACTAACATTAGGTGTTTCAGCTTTTTTTTTTTTTTTTCAATAATATGGATTCTATTCCTTCAGTTCCTTATTGGAAATGCTATGGTTTTGCTGGATGGCCTCCATTTGCCCATCCAGATATATGTCCCCATTTTCTGCCTGGCTCTGTGCCCAGTGAGGCTGACCTGCTTGGACTGCACTGGTGGGAACTCTTGCTTCACAGTTTCTGGTTAAGTTTTGCAAGCGTCAGCCACCTGCAGGAAGAAGAGGGCCCTCAGGATATTTATTCCCTCTGGTCCCTGGGCTGGGCACTGCAGGTAGGGTGCTTCCCTGGACTGAGGGCCCCAGGCAGCCCTCACCAGATGACTTTCTCTCCAAGTCCGGAGACTGCTCCCTCCTTTGTTCTTTCAGGCCTAGAGGCAGTAATGGATCTCTTCATTGCTAAATCTTGTTTGACCTAAACCCTGCCCATCATTTTGGAAAGAACCTTAATGCTCCCTAGTTCCAGTTTGTCTATGACATGTTTTCTCATGGCAAGACACCACAGGTTACAATCGTATATATTACCTTTGCCTTCTCTTGACAACAGAAACTGGGGAGGAAGGTGCAAAGAAGACACACCAAGAAAGAAAATAGGCAGAAATGTGCATTATTCTTTGCTTGTAAAAAATTATCTGTAATTTACCTAAAGTGAAATTCACTCTCTTGAGAGGCACAGCCCTGTGAGAATTGACAAATGCATATGATTGTGTAAACTACCACCACACTCAAGATACAGAACAGTTTGTCGTCTTCCAGAATATCACTGAGCTGCTCTTTATAGTCAAATGCCTTCCCCATCTCTAACCCTGAAGTTAGTCTCTTCTCCATCCTGTAGTTTTGCCTTCTCTGTTTCCACATAAACGGATTCACATGGTGTGCAGCTTTCTGAGTCTGGCTTCTTTCACTTTGCTTATTACCTTTGAGATTCATCCAAGTATTTGTGAGCATTAACAGTTGGTTCCTTCTTAATGTTGCATGGTATCCAATGGTACGACTGCACCATCGTTTCTTTATCTACTTACTGGTTGAAGGACATTTGGGTTGTTTCCAGTTTGGGGCAACTGTGAGAAAACACTGGTATAAACATTTGCGAACAGATTTTGTGTGGACGTAGGTTTTCATTTCACTAGGTTAAATACCTAGAGTGGGATTGTGGGGTCATCTGGTGTTTGTTTAACATTATAAAAACTGCCAGATATTTGATATTAACAGTCATTTTCATTTTATCATACAAATCTTAGTATCTTTGTAGAATGCCAATTTATCACGTAAGAGGGGATGTATTTCCAGACTTTCTAGCTTGTTCAACTCCTTTATCTACGAATCCATATGCCAGCAGCACACTGTTTTGTTCCATATAGCTTAATAGTAAATATTAAACACAGGAAATATCTGTCCTCAAGTATTTTCCTTTAATCGAATCATTTTGTATATTCTAGGACCTCTGACTTAGCAAATATGTTTTAGATTCAGTTTCTTATATAATTTAAAAATCCTGCTAGAATTTCAATTTCAATTAGGCCTACATTTAATCTATAGATGAACTCAGGGAAGAATTGCCATCTTTATGTCAAATATTCCAGTTGATAGAATTGTATATTTATTTCTTTACTCTATCTTTAATTTCTCTGAGTCTTTTACTTTTAACTTCCAGTGGACACATCTTATAAATTGCCAATTAAATTACTCCTAGAATTTTAATTTTATGCTTTTGTAAATGATGTTACTTTTTATTTTATTTTCTACCTGCCCATTGAGAGGTATAGCAGTAAATTTGACTTTTGTGTATTAACTTTGTGTCTTGCTACTTAATAAAATTACTTATTGTTTCTAGTATTCATTTTTTTGGGGTTCCTTTGAATTATCTACATAGATGATCACATCATCTCTAGAAAATAGAGTTCTACTTGTTCCTTTCGAATTTTATGTTCCGTTTCTTCTTTCTCATCTTTTTACACTGATATCTGGTCAAAGTTGAAAAGGAATGGTGACAAGTATATACTTGCATTGTTTAAGATTTTAGGTAGAAATCATTATTTTTATTTTTTCAACACTGAGCATTTGTCTTTCTATTCTTAGTTTGCTGAGAGGTTTTCCATGAATTTTTAAAAGTTTTTTCACATGGTTTCTTTGCCTCTATTAAAATGATCATGTCTTTTCTTATGTATTATTTTAATATAGTGAAGTGCATTAATTTTCATATATTAAACAAACCTTGCGTTCCTGGAATAACACACAATTTTTTCAAGCTGTACTACTCTGCTTTAACCAGGCTAAAACAAAGTTTATCAACGACTGATTTGACCTGATATTGCGTAAAGGAGGTCAAGATAGTTCTTTTCCTCCATATTAACTTGGTCAGTTACTTTTGTAAAGATTTAAAATGAGAGTGGATGGTGCAGAGAGTCCCCGTGTACTTCCTTCCCAAACTCACAGTTTCCCGTGTGATTAACATTTTCTTTCAGTATGGTGCATTTGTGACAAGTGAAGAACAACCAATATTGACACTTTATCAGCAACTAAAATTAATTTTGTTAGGATTCATGCTTTGTGCTGTACGGTTGTATGGATTTTGACAAATGCATAATATTGTGTATCCACGATTACAATAGTGTGCAGAGTAATTTTTCTGCCCTAAAAGTCCTTGTTTTCCACATATTCATCCCTCCTCCCCTCTCCCCAAAACCACTGGCAACCACGGATCTTTTTAATGTCTCTGTAGTTTTGCCTTTTCCAAAATGCCATTTAAGTGGAGTGATATAATATGTAGACTTTTCAGTCCGACTGCTTACCCTGGGAAATATAAATTTAAAGTTCCTCCATGGTTTTCTTTGTGGCTTGATAGCTCATTTATTTTTTTCTATGAAAATATCCCAGTGTGTGCATGTACCGCAGTTTTTCCATCCGTTCGTCTATTGAAAGACCCATTTTCTGACTCACAGCATTTTCCTTCTTTCTGAAGAACTTCTTAACGTTTCTAACAAGGCAAGTTTATTTTCTGAGTCTGTTTAAGAATTATATTTGTCTTTCTTCAGACGTTAGAAGTTTCTTTGTGGGAAGTTGCTTACTCAACAAAACATTTTTTATTATCTTTCATGCATATAGAGATATTCAGATTTTCTATTTCTTCATGGGTCATTTGTATCTTTCAAATAGTTTGCATATTTCATCCAAGTAGTCAAATTTTCTGGCATAAAATTTAATACCATCTCTTTATTATCTTTTTAATGTCTTAATAACTATGGAAGTTCCCTCCTCCATTCTCCATACTATTAATTTTTGCCTTTGCTCATATTTGTATTAGCCTAATTAGAAGTTCATCCCTCTTATTGATATTTTTGAATAATCAGTTTTTCATTTTATTAATTTTCTTCATTGTTTTTCTATTTTCTATTCCATTGATTCCTGTTCTTTATTAGTTTCTTTTATTTGTTTACCTTTTGTATAATTTCCCCCCCTTTTTAAAGTATTTTAACCAGGAATGTCAGACCATTGATTTTATGACATTTGTCTTCTCCAATATTATCATATATGGCTTTATTTTACCTTGTAAACACTACTGTATCTGGATGTCAACCATTTTGAATGTTGTATTTTTACCATTATGCCTGTTGAAATATTAAGAAAATATTGTGAGAAACTTTCACAATATTTTCTTAATATTGTGCTCAAGCAGAGGGGACACTTCTCTACAAAATGAATATGTAAGCCCTCGGAACAAACCAATGTAGAGATGCCAGTTGTGGAATGTCACTGAGAAGTTCAAACAAGGACCATGAGAAATGGAAAATCTCTTATAGGCTGCATGAGACCTGGAGACAGAACACAATGTGAGTTGACCTTGGAAGATATGACAAATATCTGCATGACTAAGCTCTGAGCTTGGCACAAGGAAAATGGATGACGCCAATAGAAAAGATCACAGGCCTTTCCTTAATATTTCTGACGTGGTAAGCATCAAGGCCTTGATCATCATGTGGGAGGAGAAGGGAAAGGAACATTACTGTAACTAAATGTTTTCCTATTCCAGGTTGGGTCAATTTGAGTGCAATTACTTCCACTTAGGACAGTAAACTTTGTGGCGTTGCCTGCTTCTGAGTCTTGAGGAGCAATTTTCACTGGTTAAATTTTGCAAACAAAACCAGCAATGTATAAAATAACCATACTGAAAATCTCTTAACAAAGCATTAATATCAATCTCTGCGTGTGGACTCAACTGATTTATGACAAACAAGTTCTAACTGTTTGAGCAAACTGACCTAGAGACAAGCAACTCCAGTCACTGTTGATTTGGGGCATGCTGCCGGTTTATGAAGAATGAGAAATGATCCTGCAGAATACTTTATAGTGCTGGGGCAGATAAAATGCAGGCGGTTTTTTGCGCAGAAAAAAAAGGGGCAATAAAAGAAGCTTTATTAGAGGTTGTCAATAAAATAATCATTTTTTTTTCCTCTAATTCCAAGGATAATGCTGAGAAAAGGAAGTTCAAAGACAATGATATTAAGGCCCTGTATTTCAGATTCTAGATTCATTTTACAAAGTGGACAATTTTATGGAAAGAAGATTCACAAAGAATTAAAGTTTGGACAAAATCCAGCATTACGATTTTCCACAAAATCTTGAGCAAAACAATAAGCACTGTGATTTTTCTTATACCCATGTGGCATGATGCAATCTGCACAATGCATTAGCTTTGTAATAAGAAGCTTCAGATCCACGAGTCAGTGGTTAGCCCTCTTGCCTATGATGTGGTAGGTACCTAAACCCATCCCAGCATAGCAATTTAGATGGTGTTGTGGCACAGAGCTGGCTGTGGGCATGGCCTTCAGAAGAGAACATCGTGACACTGCCTTTGGCACTTTATTCCTAAGTAATCTGTTAACCTATCAACACATTTCACTATATGATGTTTGGAATAATGAAACTTTAATTATTCAGATACCTTCAAAAATTGGAACCTCACACACTTCATGCATTTTAGATATGTGATGAATGTTTGGCGGACTGAGAATTAGTAGCCTTGAGTACTCGTAAACTGGGGATGCACTGGGGCATTTTCATTGGCCCACTAATGGGAAAAGAGGAGAGGGCCGCTCTACTTTCTCACACATCGTACAGTGAACAAGAGAAAGCATGCTTCTCCACCTGAGTAAATTAACCTAAGACTGATCTTGCTTAGTTTACAAGAGAAAATTTTCCAACAATTGTTAAGAGTAGAGGAGAACGTCGTGCCAGTTATAAAGTTTCCCCAAATCGTATAGCCAACAATGCTTTACCACAGGTCTTCACAAGATCTTTTCCCTTCTCAACACTTTGCCACTTGCTCATTTCCAAAAACAGTTCTGCTGCTGCTGGCAAATTCTCTGTGCTCCTGTAAAAGGCCTAGTCTCCTGAGCCACAGAAACACGCGCTGTAAAATGGGAGAACATTTGCTTTCACTTCTCTAAGAAACATCAATGTACTATAAGGATTAAATCCATATCCATTTGTTTAAAAGTTCTCTTATCTCCCAAAGCCAAATGGTTACACCCTAAGATGGGCACCTAAGTTAGTCAGGGTGGACCACTAAGACATCTCCCTAGGGACTGTCGTTTCAAGGAGAAATAAGACGCAAGGGTTGGAGACACCTCTAGTTGGTAAAAGCCAAAACCATGAGGCTGTCTGACTCCGGGAGAGATTATTTACATGCCAAAGGGTTCAGTTAGGATTCAGGCCCATTATATTTCAGGAGGGAACAACTGCCCCCTTCCCCTTTATAAGCAGAAGTGTGTCATTTTCCCCCATATCTTGCCTATGAAGTATCCAGCTACTCATTAGGACAACTGACCTGGCTCTCATCAAGCTGCTCTAGGGGTAAGGACTAGGGCAACGGGCACCAACAGACATATTATTTACTGCGAGGCATTTCATGAGAAATCTGTCTCTTATCTAGAATACCCTATGTACACATTCAGGATTAAATTAATAAAAATGAACGTTAAAAGCCAGTGGGAGCTATCTTTCACCATTGCCTTTATTTCCTCCTGTTCTCCTTTTATGGTTTAAAGTGCCCCAGAAAAATATTTTCTATTTAGAGACAAATTGTACTTTTTAATATGATATTTAAATTATGTAAGCCTATTTACATTTTTACATTTGATATAGTTTTTTTTAACAACAAAAGGAATATCATGGGAATATTTCTTCCATGGGATCGTGGAAACCTGTGCTTTAGTATCTCATCCGCAACAATTAATCCTGGCTCTACATCTCAAGAATTGTGTGACACAAGAAAAGAGTTAGTTCCTCCTCTGAGGGAGTGATAGCAATTTTAATTGCCTTTAGATTGGTATAATGATAAAAATAAAAATTTAGCCATAAATTCACCAAAGAATTCATAGCACATATTCAGAATTTAATAAATGGAAGAACCCTTTGTTTGCTAATAGAAATTGTTAATACTTTAAATTAAGTTAGCATTAAAACTTGGAAGTGAAGGAATACTTCACTTGCTGGTGAGTAGATACACATAAAGACACTTCTCTGAACATCAGCACTCTTGTTTTTCTTTTCAATTATTTTATTGAGGTCATAATGTGGGTTATAACATTGTGTAATTTCATGGCACATTATTGCTTATCAGTTTCTGTATAGACTGCATCATGCTCACCACTAATAGTCTAGTTTTCATCTGTCACTATACATATGTGCCTGTTTACCCGTTTTGTCCAGCCCTCCAACGCTTCTCCTCTGGTAACCACTGATGTGTTCTCTTTGTCCACATGTTTGTTTGTCTTCCACATGCGAGTGAAATCATGCAGTATTGGTTTTTCTCTGTCTGGATTAGTTTGCTTGACATCACACCCTCAAGGCTCATCCATCTTGTTGCAAATAGGACAATTTTGTCTTTTTTATGGCTAAGCAGTATTGCATTGTGTATATTTACCATATTTTCTTCATCCATTCATCAGTTGATGGGCACTTGGCTTGCTTCCATGTCTTGGCTATTGTGAATAATGCTGCAGTGAACACAGGGATTTATAAACCTCTTTGAATTGTTGACTTCAAGTTCTTTGGATAAACATCCTGTAGCGGGATAGGTAGGTTGTTTGGCATTCTATTTTTAACTTTTTGAGAATGCTTCATACTGTTTTCCATAGTGGCTACACCAGTTTGCATTCCGACCAGGAGTGTATGAGTATTCCTTTTGCTCCGCATCATCTCCAACATTTTTTACGTTTTGTCCTGGTAATTATAGCCGTTCTGATCAGCGTAAGGTGATATCTCATAGTTTTGATTTTCATTTCCCCAACAATTAGTGATGTTCAACATTTTTTCATGTGTCTGTTGGCCATCTGGATATCTTCTTTGGAAAAATGTCTGTTCATATCCTTTGGAGCAGAAATAAAGAAATGGAAAGATATTCAATGTTATGGATTGGAAGAATATACATAGTTAAAATGCTCAGGGGCTGGCCAAGGGGTGCAGTGGTTAAGTGCACATGTTCTGCTTTGGCAGCCCAGGGTTTGCTGGTTGGGATCCCGGGTATGGACATGGCACTGCTTGGTGAGCCATACTGTGTTAGACATGTCACATATAAAGTCGAGGAAGATGGGCACGGATCTTAGCTCAGGGCTGGTCTTCCTCGGCAAAAAGAGGAGGATTGGCAGCAGACCTTAGCTCAGAGCTAATCTTACTCCAAAAAAAAAAAAAGTCCATATTAGTGAAAGCAATCTACAGATTCAATGCAATCACAGTCAGAATCCCAATGACATTCTTCACAGAAATAGAACAAAGAATCCTAAAATTTATATGGAACAATAAAAGACCCCAAATAGCCAAAGCAATACTGAGAAAAACGAACAAAAGTGGAGGCATCACAATCTCTGACTTCAAAGAATACTACAAAGCTATAGTAATCAAAACAGCATGGTACTGGCACAAAAACAGACACACAGATCAATAGAATAGATTTGAAAGCCCAGAAATAAAACCACACATCTATGGGCAGCTAATCTTTGACAAAGGAGCTGAGAACATACAATAGAGAAAGGAAAGTCTCTTCAAAAATGGTGTTGGGAAAACTGGACAGTCACATGCAAAAGAATGAAAGTAGACCATTATCTTACACCATACACAAAAATTAACTCAAAATGGATTAAAGACTTCAATGTAAGATCTGAAACCATAAAACTCCTAGAAGAAAATATAGGCAGTACACTGTTTGACATCAGTCTTAGCAGCATCTTTTTGAATACTGTGTCTACTCAGACCTGGGAAATACAAGAGAAAATAAACAAATGGGACTATGTCAGACTAAAAACCTTCTGCAAGCAAAAGAAACCATGAACAAAATGAAAAGACAGCCCACCAACCAGGAGAATATATTTGCAAATCAAGGGGTTGATTTCCAAAATATACAAAGAACTCATACCACTCAATGACAAAAAAAGAAACAAACTGATCAAAAAATGGGCAGAGGGTGCGCACAGACATTTTCCCAAAGAAGTAGTCTTGTTTCTTTACCATGCAAATCCAATATCTTCCACCGTAGTATCATTTCTATTACTCTCAGAAAACAAGGATCTTTATGGAGGAACGTGGAGGGGACTCATACAACTGTTTTGCATTATTATTATTTTTCTCTTCATGGATTGCTGCCGATGCTGCTGCTAATTGTCTCTTAACCAATGCTGTCTGATACTTCTCTTTGTCTATCTGAATTTCTTCCTCTTCTAATAATCTACTTGCACAGGCGGTCATGGGTCCTGAAGTAGCTCTGCTGCCCTCAGGAAAGTGGTTCTTGATTTCAACCACATTCTTGCTTCATTAGAGAACACAAACAATGAAATGGTGAGCAAAGTTTGAGGCTGGAAAGGTAAAGTCCCATAGTAACATTTAGGCTTTTCTTTTAGTGTATGCCTTACTCTTCAAAACATCTTCACACGTGATAATTTCCAAAACATCCTGAATAGCAATGTAAATCAGGTTCCTGTTCTTTCTATAGGAATCTATGTTTTCATGCAAATTAAAAGATATGGTTTCTTATTAATGCTCAGTGTCCCTGAATATTAGCAAATAATCAGAAGCTGAACTACCTGGTATACATTAGAGAGACCAAAAAAGTATGATGAACTGATTTGTGAGTGTATTCAGCACAATCTCATCTTTTACAGACAATATATTCTATGGCACTTGCAATTAGAATAACTATTTTTCCCTGAACTGAGATAAACCTTTGTTCTATTAGATATAGAAGGCCACTTTTATCTGGAAAAAATAGGAGGAAAAAATGAGAATTTTAAGTTTGAGTTGAAAAAAGAGTGAGTTAAAAGTCAAGAGAACAGAGTGGAAGTATTTGTACTTGATCTGCTAAGGATACAAGCTTAACTGCATTTATAAAAAGGGCTTGAACTGTTGCAAAGTCACCATGGACACGGTGAAGATTACACAGTGAGTATTAAATTTCAAAATGATTTCCTCAGATCAAAATTATTAAATAAAATTTTAAAAATTATTTGTCAAACATGTGAGAAACTCTGTGTCTTTGGAAACATAATCATATTATTGATATGAGGATCATAAATTTTAACTACTATTATTAGAATGGTATTCACCATAAAATAATATACCATTGAGAAAAAATATAGTTAAGGAGTCTTTAAAAAGTTTCTATAACATAAGAAATTATGGAATGAAGATCTTCCAGAGGGTCATATTAGTTCTGAAATAACATGGGTGAAATGTTATTGATTTTTATCTGTTTTAAATATTCCATTATATTTATTTCATTTTAGAGAACAAACACATATTCCTAAGATTTGCTGAATATTAACAGATATTTTCCCCGTGAGGTATTAAACTTAGCAGCCACAAATCCTTCTCGTACAAGAGTTAACAAAATCTTATCTTTATCATTGTGGACAGATTATTTTACACATTTCCTCCTTATGAATAAGAATTAATCAATTTGATATTTTTTCCCCAAAGAACACATTGTTAGTCTAGGAACTAGAAGGCAGATACCTTGATTTTTGTTTAAGGCATTAATTTATCTAAAATTTATTTGAGTCTATTTTTAAGAAAATGAGGAAAATAGTTTTGTATGGAAACCAGTAGAAGATAATAAATACTAATGATGAATTCAAATGTTATAAAATGTTGTCACATCTACAAATAAAATAGTTGAGTTTGTATTTTCACTCTGCATTACAGTCCATCTATCTAGACTGTGGAAGTTACGTTGTGATTTTCACAACTTTGTGTCTCTGGGTAGTTGCAAACTTGATGTTTAAAACCGAGTGTGCAATGTAATAATCATACCATAGCAGGTATATTTTACCGAGCAAGTATTATGCTCCAGGCCCTGAGATAAACGCTTTGTCTGAGCTATAAATCATATCTTCCTTGGACAGCATAGTGTATTATGCACTCAGGTCTTTATATGATGATAAGAACCTGGAGGCTGAAGGTGTTTAAAGAGATTTACCTGAGGTCACACCCTAATAAGTGGCAGGACATGGATTAACAATTGCATCTATGTGACTCACAACCTATTCTTCATACTCTACATTCTGCTTCTTCCATTAGTTAGAGAAATTGTAGATCTTAAGTAGTTTAAAAAGAAATGTGGAGATACAAATTTTGTTCAAGGTCAGAGGTCCACAATGCTTCTTCGAGAAATGGAAGTTTACGTGTAATAACCTGCTCTAATCAGGTGACCATGTCATTAATCAGAATTGCTCCCTAACTGCTGTGGCCAGGTGAGGGTTAGTGGCTTTTTTCAGGATCTTATGGCACTATGAAAGGAGAGATCCATTTTTCAACTGACATTGCAAGGAAAAATTTAAAACACACCTCCTACCTTGCCAACATGTTGAACTTTGACCCAGATGTATCTACATAGAGAATCCAAACAAACAAAAACCCATATAGGCACAACCATAGAACAGGTTGCTTAATTAAACAGAACTAAATTTTACCCCCACTCTTCAATTACAAGAACAGGCAGACTGAAATTTGCAAAGCCTTCTTCAGAAATCAATGGACAATTTGGCGCTTAAACATCTATGCACTGAACAATGTAATAAACAATCAGAATTTCAGTAATAAGTTTCCTGACACAACAGAGTGGCACTTTGCACAGTATTAATTAGAAAATAGCAGCTGAGGAACCACAGAAAAGGAACTAGACTTTACTGGAATACAGATTATACTGAGCTAATTAATGATTTTCACAAATGCCTTGTTGATTAGATATTAAAGTAAAGATCCCTTATATAATTTCTATATTTAGGGACACCATATAATTTTTCATCCAAGCCAGGATTTTTCTGATAATGAAGAAAGCTCTATTTTTATTTTTCTAAGACAACAGGAGGAAAGCAGGGCTCGCTTGAGCAAAGCAGGATACACGATTCTTTTATTTATAGTTGTTACATATTGGTGTGTACAATCAAGAAGTCAAAAAATGCCTTGGAGTTGGAGAAATCATGACTTCTAATACTGGGTCAACCTTTAGTTGTGTGATTTTGGGTGAATTAATTACTTTAACTGAAAAATGAAAAGAAAAAAATACCTAACTTGACGGCTTGTGAGAATTAAAAATTATATCTATAACATAATTAACACAGTGCCTCACTTGTTTAAGATACTCAATAAGTAGACATATGTAGAATCCTACTTCTCATTGTGTAGTTTAATTTATTATCATCAATCTATTTGTAATATTAATGTAGCTCTGAGTGTTGGGATCCTATGTTTTGAAACTTGAAAGGGATAGAAAGCTCTGACTCTAATGTAGCAAACTTCTACGCTCGGATCGGTGAAAAGTAAATCACACTGGGCCAGCTCCGTCGCCGAGTGGTTAAGTTTGCGCGATCCGCTGCAGCAGCCCAGGGTTCGGATCCTGGGTGCAGACATGGCGCCACTCGTCAGGCCACTTTGAGGCGGTGTCCCACATCCCACAACTAGAAGAACCTGCAACTAAGATATACAACTATGTATGGGGGAGTTTGGGGAGATAAAGCAGAAAAAAAAAAGTAAATCATACTCCTTAAAAATTCTGTCTTCATAAGATTAATTGTATATAGGTGTATTGAGTTTAAGGATCAAAGTAATGACATTCTACTTTGACTAGTGAAAAGCAATAGAATGTCCATATTAATATGATTAGAAGGAAACATCAGAATTAAATTGGTTTAATAAAGTCCAAGTCATTCAATAATCTGAAGCAAAAATGTACTATTTTAGTATATAAATAAAATAAGAAAGTGATATTGTGTATAGTTAAGAAATAAAATAAACACTGAACTTCAGTTAATTAATACATGTGAAATAGATTTTAGAAACATGGATTTAAGATATGAAAACTTCAGAAAGTAAAGTGGAATTAGTTTCCAATTTTCAAGATTTACTTACTTCACCTCTTGTAAGCCAAAGCCACTGAGTTTTTTAATGGTTATGGACCTATATCCACATTCAGGTATGTCTATAAGTGTTGTTTGCTTTTGTTTTTGCATATACTATATATTATTTACTTCTCAGCATTTAAATAATGACAGTTGTGTAATTCCAAGACTAAGAAATTTAATGGGCCAAATTCTTAGTTAAAATGTTCTCTCTTACTTTGTTTTTAATCGACTATAAGCTAAAGAATCAAAACTGTAACAGAAAATGTAAAAAGAGTACATGTTATTTTCCTAGGATAGTGCTATTACAACTTGTGTATTCTCATAGCTATTACACAGCATAGGAAAGTACAAACGAGGTGATTTATTTTTTTCAAGAAAGTTTTAAATATATACAATTTAAGGCCATAGTTTCTTCATTTTTCACAGTGCAATCCATTTGCCAACCCTTTTAGCCTTTCTCTTTTCAGAACCTTGAACAACCAAGCTACATGTTACTGT
This sequence comes from Equus caballus, assembly GCF_041296265.1. Lineage (NCBI taxonomy): Eukaryota > Metazoa > Chordata > Mammalia > Perissodactyla > Equidae > Equus > Equus caballus. The sequence goes on from NW_027221925.1 coordinate 101,053, forward strand.
GAACAAATTAGTTTTGACACCTTGAGACATTTAATTATTTGCAACAATGAGTCCGATGAAGGTGAAGTTGAGAGAAATTTTTTAATTTCTAGGAAGATATATATGCTCAAAATTCCATTAGTGAAAAGTCCGTAAATAAGCATAATGGAAATGTACAAATAAAGTTTCAAATTTTTAGGAAATGAACATATTGCAAAATAGAAATGTAAGATTTAGCAGGTAATCAGAGTTTTTACATCCTGATATTCAGAAGTCTTTTTCAGAGGTGCAGGAAATCTCAGAAAGCTAAGTGAAGTGATGTGGTGTTCATTTAGCACAGCCATTCATTTTACAGCGGAGGGAACTGAGGTTCAGAGAGGTTAAGTGATTTGCCAGGAGGTTAGGGTCACTTGCCACTGTCTATTAAATTCAGTGAGAGAAGCAACACCTAGGTTTCTTATTTGCCCAATATTCTTTTATTAATTTCATTTGCCAATAACAATAGCAATCTAGGGGCACCTAAAGTCTGTTGCTATGGATAACCTTTTTAATGGGAAAGTTGTGCTAATTAAATTTATATAATCAGGGGCCAGCTCCGTGGCCAAGTGATTGAGTTTGCTGGCTCCACTGCAGTGGCCCAGGGTTTGGATCTTGGGCTCGGACATAGCACTGCTCATCAGGCCACGTTGAGGCGGCGTCCCACATCCCACAACTAGAGGGACGTGCAACTAAGATATACAACTGTGTAAGGGGGGGGGCTTGGTGAGATAAAAGCAGGAAAAAAAAAAAGATTGGCAACAGTTGTTAGCCCAGGTGCCAATCTTTGGGGAAAAAAAAAAGGAAGACTGGCAACAGTTGTTAGCCCAGGTAAAAGGAGAAATAAACAGTAACACAATAATAGTAGGGGACTTTAACACTCCACTTACACCAATGGGTAGATCATCCAAACAGAAGATCAATAAGGAAACACTTGCCTTAAAGGACACATTAGACCAGATGGACTTAGTAGATATATACAGAACTTTCCATCCAAAGACTACAGAATACACATTCTTTTCAATGCCCATGGAACATTCTCCAAGATTGATCACATATTAGGCCACAAAACAAGTCTCAATAAATTTAAGAAGATCAAAATAATACCATGCATCTTTTCTGACCACAAAGGTATGAAACTGGAAATCAACTACAGAAAGAAAACCAGAAAAGCCACAAAAATGTGAAGATTGAACAAAATGCTACTGAACAATGATTGGGCCAATGAAGAAATCAAAGAAGAAATCAAAAAATACCTCAACAAAGAAGAAAAATCCCAAATAGACAATCTAAAAGTGCACCTAAAGGTACTGGAAAAAGAACAACAAACAAAGCCCAAAATCAGCAGAAGGAAGGAAATAATAAAAATCAGAGCAGAAATAAGTGAAATAGAGACTAAAAAAACAATAGAAAAAATTAGTGAAACCAAGAGCTGGTTCTTTGAAAAGATAAACAAAATTGACAAACCCTTAGCTAGACTCACGAAGAAAAACAGAGAGAAAGCTCAAATAAATAAAATCAGAAATGAAAGAGGAGAGATTACAACAGACACCTCAGAAATACAAAAGATAATAAGAGAATACTATGAAAAGCTATATGCCAACAAATTGGATAATCTAGAAGAAATGGATAAATTCTTAGAAACATACAACCTTCTAAAACTGGACCAAGAAGATGTACAAAATTTGAATAGACCAATCACCAGTAAGGAGATCGAAACAGCAATCAAAAAGCTCCCAAAAAATAAAAGTCCAGGACCAGACGGCTTCCCTGGTGAATTTGTCCAAACATTCAAAGAAGACTTAATACCTATCCTTCTCAAACTCTTCCAAAAAATCGAAGAGGAGGGAAGGCTTCCTAACTCCTTCTACGAAGCAAACATTATCCTGATACCAAAACCAGACAAGGACAACACAAAAAAGAAAATCACAGGCCAATGTCACTGATGAACATCGATGCAAAAATCTTCAACAAAATACTAGCAAATCGAATACAACAATACATTAAAAAGATCATACATCATGATCAAGTGGGTTTCATTCCAGGGATGCAGGGATGGCTCAACATCCACAAATCTATCAACATGATACACCACATTAACAAATTGAAGAATAAAAATCACATGATCATCTCAATAGATGCAGAGAAAGCATTTGACAAGATACAGCATCCATTTATTGTAAAAAGTCTAAATAAAGTGGGTAGAGAAGGAAAATACCTCAACATAATAAAGGCCATATATGACAAACCCACAGCAAATATCATTCTCAATGGAGAAAAACTGAAAGCTATCCCTCTAAGAACAGGAACCAGACAAGGATGCCCACTGTCACCACTCTTATTTAACATAGTATTGGAAGTCCTAGCCAGAGCAATCAGTCAAGAAAAAGAAATAAAAGGGATCCACACTGGAAAAGAAGAAGTGAAACTGTCACTCTTTGCAGATGCCATGATTTTATATCTAGAAAACCCTAAAGAGTCCACTAAAAAACATTTAGAAATAATAAAGGAATACAGTCAAGTTGTGGGATACAAAATCAATGTACAAAAACCAGTTGCATTTCTATACACTAACAACGAAGTAGCAGAAAGAGAAATTAAGAGTACAATCCCATTTACAATTGCAACAAAAAGAATAAAATACCTAGGAATAAACGTAACAAAAGAGGTGAAAGATCTGTACACTGAAAACTATAAATCATTGTTGAAAGAAATCAAAGAAGACACAAAGAAATGGAAAGATATTCCGTGCTCTTGGATTGGAAGAATTAACATTGTTAAAATGCCCATACTTCCTAAAGCAATCAATAGATTCAACACAATGCCTATCAAAGTTCCAACAATATTTTTCACAGAAATAGAACAAAGAACCCTAAAATTTATATGGATCAACAGAAGACCCAGGATAGCCAAAGGATTCCTGGGAAAAAAGAACAAAACTGGAGGTATCACACTCCCTGATTTCAAATTATACTACAAAGCCATAGTAACCAAAACAGCATGGTACTGGCGCAAAAACAGACACACAGATCAATGGAACAAAATTGAGAGCCCAGAAGTAAACCCACACATTTATGGACAACCAATATTCGACAAGGCAGCCAAGAGCATACGATGGAGAAAGGAGAGTCTCTTCAATAAAAGGTGTTGGGAAAACTGGGCAGCCACATGCAAAAGAATGAAAGTAGACCATTCCCTTACACCATGTACAAAAATCAACTCAAAATGGATTAAAGACTTGATTATAAGACCCGAAACTATGAGACTTCTAGAAGAAAACATAGGCAGTACGCTCTATGACATTGGTCTGAGCAGCATATTTTCAAGTCCCGTGTCTGACCAGGCAAGGGAAACAAAAGAAAAAATGAACAAATGGGACTACATCAAACCAAAAAGCTTCTGCACAGCAAAGGAAACCATCAACAAAACAAAAAGACAACCTAACAATTGGGAGAAGATATTTGCAAACCATATATCAGATAAGGGATTAATATCCAAAATATACAAAGAACTCATACAGCTCAACAACAAAAAAACCAACAATCCAATTGGAAAATGGGCAAAAGATCTGAACAGAGATTTCTCCAAAGAAGATATACAGATGGCCAACAGGCATACGAAAAGATGCTCAACATCATTAGCTATCAGGGAAATGCAAATCCAAACTACAATGAGGTATCACCTCACTCTGTTCAGAATGGCTATAATTAACAAGACAGGAAACGACAAATGTTGGAGAGGGTTTGGAGAGAAGGGAACCCTTGTTCACTGCTAGTGGCAGTGCAAACTGGTGCAGCCACTATGGAAAGCAGTATGGAGTATCCTCAGAAAATTAAGAATAGATCTACCATAGGATCCAGCTATTCCACTGCTGGGTATTTATCCAAAGAACTTGAAAACACAAAGGCATAAAGATACTTGCACCCCTATGTTCATTGTGGCATTATACACAATAGCTAAGACATGGAAGCAACCTAGGTGCCCATCAAGGGACGAATGGATAAAGAAGATGTGGTATTTATACACGATGGACTACTACTCAGCCATAAGAAATGATGAAATCCGGCCATTTGTGACAACATGGATGCACCTTCAGTGTATTATTCTGAGTGAAATAAGTCAGAAGGAGAAAGTCAAATACCATATGATCTCACTCATAAGTAGAAGATAAAAACAAAAACAAAAACAAAACACAGCATTGGAGATTGGACTGGTGGTTACCTTTGGGGAAGGGGGAGGAGGGGGGGCAAAAGGGGTGATTAGGCTCACATGTGAGGGGATGCACTGTAATTAGTGTTCGGGTGGTGAACATGATGTAATGTATACAGAATTCGAAATATGATGTACATCTGAAAAAATAAAAATTAAAAAAAATTATATAATCATAAAAATGGTACAGCTAATTTTTCCAAGTACATCTATGGCTATGCTGATTTAACTAGCTATAATTAGAGAATTCTGAGAATTTTTAATCTATTAACTGTTTCATTCATTTATTAATTAATGATTATTAAATGTTTATTAAATGAACTATTTTGTGAATACGTGTGTGTGTGTGTATGTGTATTCTAAAGTTTGTTTTCCCTTACAATTTTTACAATCTTAAAAAAGTGTTAGGGGCTGGCCCCACCGCCTGGAGGTTGAGTTTGGCACACTCTGCTTCAGTGGCCTGGGTTCTGTTCCTGGGCACAGACCCACACCACTCATCACCGGCCATGCTGTGGCAGCAACCCACACACAAAATACAGGAAGATTGGCACAGATGTCAACTCAGAGTGAATCTTCCTCAGTAAAAAGAAAGCAAAAGAAAGATTGCCTTCTTCTGAGAGTGATAATTAGTCGAATTTGGTACATAAAATAAATATTTCAATTGATGTTTACTAATATTCAACCATGTAAAATGTTTTAAGATATGCAATGCAAAATATGTCATGAACACACATTTTTTTGTATTTTAGCCTGTCAATATACTTAAGATATAATGTGAAATATAATTAAGCTTTTTGCATTAAAGTGTATGAGAAACATTATCACATCATTTTTATCATACTTATAAGTGTAAGTATATTCAGCTTGAAACTGTTAAAAGTAAGTCTAGATAAGTCTAGGTAGAAGTGTCAATAGAAAAATACAAGAATAAATATATAAATATCATATAATAAAAGAGACCATAAGTCTAGGACAAAATGTCCTTTTTATATATGCTGATTTTTTTCTGTTCACAATTCACACATGAATATTCTGCATACATTATATTCCTTAATATTGAAATACTTGGAAATTTTCTTTAAACGTGCCCAAATTCAAAGTTACTAATTGTTTTAATGAAAACATTTCCTACTATTTTCTAAATGAAAAGGGGTAATGTTATCTTAGAAATAATGCAGACTTTCCTCCTTTTGTGGTAATTGCTCTGGCTTACTTTTCATAGTCATTTTCATTTCCATTTCATTACAGTGTTATGAAATGTTTATAAAATACCCCACTATAAAAAAGATTGGTAGATTTCTAATTGCTTTAAATGATGCATACACGTATTTTTGTTTTGTAAAATATACTTTTAAAAATACTCCTTTTTTTATACTGAATGATGAAATTGTAGAACTACTCCCACATCCAGGAAGCTGTGGATTATCCATGTATCTAGCTGTGAATAGCTCTATATATTTATTCTTTGTCTATTTATTGCATCATTGAAATGTTTTTACAGAAACAATTCTCTTAGCAAGATTATACTAAAACTTACTTCCGCTTTTGAAGAACAGATTCTTTCATGGTTAATGACATACAAAATTCTGCTCAAAGTTTCCTTAACATTTTATTAAAATATTTTGATATTTTACAATTATTCTGATGTTATAGAATCACATGTGATTTGTTTCCTATTTAATTACTTTTATTAATTTCTATTAATGTAATTTTCCATTTATTTGTTTGAAAAATTCTATGTTCAGAGTTAATTTGAACAAAATTTTATTTACTTCTCTAGGAAGGAAAATAGGGAAAATTGTCAACACATTATACAACTAAGGACAATATTCAACACATTAAACAAAGATGGGAGTAGTCATTTTTTTCAGACAATAACTAGCAGCAAATACTTCAGAACTATAATTGACATCCATAAACTACTTTCCTTGAAGCATCTAAAAGTAATTTGTAGAAATTACTTAATTAGCCTCTCAGCAGTTCCTGGCAGTGGATTGCATTGTAATTACAATGTACTTTGTATTCACAGTATTGATGGAGAGCATGAGCGCAGATATCTGTACAGCGCTACGTGTGCAAAGGAAGCCGGGACCCGGTCAATAGGAAAGCCTGCACGGGCACATTCCTCACACTTGTTCGCTAAGGGGGACAGGTAACCAAGGTTGTTTTGTGTACTCTTTCTCCTCGTTCGTTTAGTTTTCCCCAGAAATATCTTAACGACTTTCGCATTTTTTCTGTTCTCTTTGGTCTCTGTCACAGACAAAAGAATTTTGATGTTTTGAAAAATAGCTCACTGAGAATAGACACTTCATGTTGTTTTCATAGGCTAAGAAAGAGGGGGAGAAACAGATACAGACGGAGACAGAGAGGGAAAGAGTACAAATTTAGGAAAAGTCATTGGAAAATGAAATTAAATGCCCAAAGCATGAAAGCTTATAGAAAGTTCAGGAAATACTTCTTACATTTGATGAGTCCAGAGTGGACAATACATCGGAAGTGTACTAAATTGAGTAATTGGAACAAATTCTTCTTTCCTTTCTGTTTCCAGGCAGTTGATCACATAACCCTGCATTTTCTCCCTTTAGAGGCAGAGGTTATTTCTCTAACCTTTGTCTTTGGACTGGGGCATGTGGTTCCCTGATTCAAAGGATGCTAGCCGACATTGTGCAAATTGAGGCTTAAAATGGACTTGCACAGTTGGACTTTCCTTCATGTGGTTCTTGTATTGCCACAGTAAGAAGATGTCTCTGGGGCCCATCCAGTGGCATAGCAGTTAACTTCGCATGCTCCGCTTCAGAGGCCCACGGTTTGCCTGTTCCGATCCTGGGTGTGGACCTACGCACACTTATCAAATCATGCTGTGGCAGGCATCCCACACATAAAGTAGGGGAAGATGGGCAAAGATGTTAGTTCAGGGCCAATCTTCCTAGCAAAAAGAGGAGGTTTGGCGGTAGATGTTAGCTCAGGGCTAATCTTCCTTAAAAAAAAAAAAAGAAAAAAGAAAAAGATGTCTCTGCTAGTCTGCTGATACATAGAGGATGGGGAACAGATGAAACAAACTGGCAATCTCCAGCTTGGAGCTAAGCCCAGATGAGCCCACCCTAAATAAACTTATGTACAAATACACAGATGAAAATGAATGATTCCCATTTAAGGATCCAGAATTTTGGGGTAGTTCGTTTCACAATATTATTTTGGCAACATTTGACCGATATAGAATAACACAGTGGAAATTGTAAGTTAGATTCAAGATATAGAGAGACTTTTATTTTGGATTTCATTTTTCTATAAGAAACTGTTCATTTTTGCATTTGTATACGCATTCACATGTTAGGGATAAACTAAACAAGAGCTTTAATTTACAATTTGATTTCAGTGTCAGTATTTAGAAGGCTCTATTACATGGTGACTTCAACATTGTTTCTGGTCTTGACCTTAAAGAAACAGACAGCCAATTATTTCTCCAGCAAAAATGGCTTCACCTGGGATCAGCAAAGAACTGCAATTTGGAGTCTGCAACTATGGCGAGCCACATGCAAGTCCTGAGCAACAAGGGGAGGAGAAACCTCCTTATAGAGGGCAAAGACAGTTGGGAGAGCTATTGTAAGCAAAAAGCCCATTGGAGGAGACTAGGAGATCAAAGCGTGGTGGCTTTTCGTTGGCCGTGTTGTGACAGTCTCTCCTTGGCTATTACTGGGCAGGAAGAGGAAGTCTTCTTCCTGTTGGGCTCTGCAATGGTTAATACATGTGAGAGCTCTCCTTTCTGGCCTCTCAACTCTATTTTCAGTGAGGTTTCTGTTTATTGATTTTCACACTGCTATTGCTGATCGAGCATATTCTTGACTAATAACTGTGAAATCTTTTAGGTTACCTTCATTTCAAATTAGAATAAAACACCAATACCATGAGCAAAGCTTGTTGATAAAATTATTGCTAATAGCTATATAGTGACTTTCAGATATTGGTGAAATATTTGAGTCACACAAATGTTAAAGCTCATGAAACAACCATGATGAAGTCCATGAGTGAGTTAGGAACTGCAAAAATTTAATACTTTTTTAAGCCTTTATTTGTGACTATCACATAGCCTAATGTTACAGAATTACTGAATGTGGGGAAGAAAGAAGCCCATTTTCATTATCTTTCCTCAAAGACAAGACACTAGTTAAAAATGATATTAAAACCATATTTTCATGTAGTTACAATTTTCGTTCTGGTGATGAGACCTTTTAAGATCTACCTTAGCAATCGTATCTCAATAAAGCTGAAAACAATTTTTGCCTTGTCACAAACTTGTACATGATGTTGAAAGAAAATGAAAAAGCAACTACTAAATAGTGTTTCTGATATGATACTTCATGAGGTATATTTGCTAAAATATTTAATCTAAATATAATTAATTCCTTAAACCTTGTTTCTAAATTATAGGAAATAAATGGAATTAGGAAGAAACCATTAAGTAAATCCAGAAGCAGGACAATCTATAAGACAACTGTCATTAGGTCATAAGAAATTAATGTCACAAAATAAAAAAGTTGAAGCAAGTTCAGTGTCGAAAAGTGACTAAGAAGATATAACAACCAAATTCAACGAGTGAAATTATATTGTATCATATATCTAAAAATATTTATGAAGTCATTTTTGGAAAAACTTAGAGTATAAATATACTATCTAGGCATGAAGTATCATGGAATCTGTATGTGAATTACAAGTGATATGAAATAAATAAAAGAGAGACAGAGAAAAAGAGAGAGAGGGAGAGTCAGCAAATAAGGCCCAAGGTTAACCGTGAAATCTGTGAAGAAGGAGTAAAATTATTTATTTAACTATTTTATATACTTAAGTGTTTTCATAATAAAAATTGAGGGAAAATCAACAGCATAATTTCAACAATATCCAAAAAGTAAGTTTAAATTTCTGCTTACACACAAAAACCCCCAAATACTGTACTTTGCAAATAATAACACAAACTGGGGACAAATTTTATTTTACAAGCAGTCATAGTCGATATGTTGCTGGAACCACTCATTAACAGGCAAGGGGATTCTAATTTGCTACTTGCTCTAAAGAGCCCTTAACATTTTATATCAGGAAAGGTGCATTATTCAATGTGTGTAAAATAAAAGGCAAGACATGGTTAAAAATTCAAAGATTATCTGTCTATTTTGAAAACCAATCACATCCTTCTTTGGCCGCATTTCTTGATTCATATTGTAAGGATGAGTTTTAATCAGGCAGCAGGCGTATGAGAAACACTAGAAGTAAAAGATCTAATGAGGATGACAATCCAAACTCAATTCAGGAGATGTTCCGAGAGCCTCTTCCTCAAGCTATAAACACTTTTGCTTTGTGACATTATTTGAATCAATCTACTTGACCACAAACAATGAAATCATTCAAGTCCAAGTGTGGAAAAAAAGAGAAATCTTTGTCAAGTTCATTTACTAGTAGAGAATTAAGACAAACAACCTGGTGGCAGCCACTTCAGAGCTGACCAAAATCTAATGTGGTTCTCCACACCCCTCTGGAGAAAGTGGGTATTATGTAGAATGTTGCCATCTTGTGCATGCTATGAGATCTGGCAATGCTGAGAAATAATTTTCCTTTAAAAAATCTGACTCAAAACACCTTTTGCAATTTATATTTGATAGTAAAAATTTTCAGTCTTTAGATTTAATTCTTAATCTCAGAAGCTTGTTCTTTTTAGCAATGTTTGCCATTGATCTGGTCTTTGACAGGGAATTAATTTTAATATATACCCATTTCATTTGGTAAAAATGTATACTTGCAGCATCACTAAATCATACAAATATTCAAATTAATTATAAATATTAAATACATTATATTTAAATGCATATAACCATTTTCAAACACATTATTTAATTTTAAAATTGTTGACATTTTATTTTTTCAAATAAATTTTATCTAATTTTATCTTCTTCAAATATTTAAGTACATCAAATAATTTTGTTATGCTAGCTTAATTTTACCTTGTTTTCCATTTCATTTTTAACATATTCAGTTTACCTATATAAGTGTTCTAGTATTAGAAAGTCAAAGAAATTGGCAAGTTAGGATGCTTTCAAAGGGAAATTTAGTATTACTATCATCGATGGCAGTGATACTGTGAAGTATTAGAAATAACATACTAAATATTTGCAGATAGGGTGACTGTATAGAATGAGTCTTGAGTTAAGTGTGATGCTTTAGTCATACACTTTATTGTATTTGCACATCTCTCAGAGGTATTCACTAAAACTGGGGAGCTAATCACGTGAAGAAATGCGCATTCTCCGTGCTTTAGAATTTCATTCCTTGTGTACCAAGTACAAAAACCTGTAGTTTTCTCAAGGAACTTTACCTTCAAACTCTCTACATAAAAGAGCATTATGAATATTTTTATCAGCTGTATTTTAACATTAAGTAAATAACTCAAAGATTGGCTTGGCGTGTTTCTGGTTTTAAGTGTGTCTAGTGAAAATTAGAAAGGTCTTTTTCTTTAAATGATAATAACTTTGTTATTAGATGCTATTTGCCATCAACAGGCTTTCATTTATCATAACAAATGAACATAATTCTGTGATGTGTGAACTTTTGTATGTGAAATATTTGACCTCTTCCAGAGACACCATAATTTATGATATGATTAATACATAAATGCACCCATATGTTTATCATTATAATTTCCTTTTTTTATCCAAATTCTTAGAGTCATAAGTTAGTGAGAAAGTGATTGATGATATTCTTTCTGTAGGTTTAGCCATTTGTTCTAGACACCAACATTGAGATAAACATTGCTTTCCATCTGTACGGGTTGGAGTGTCTGTCTGTCTGCCGCAGGCATAGAAATACATGAATTTGAAATGTTGATCACCAATGTTGTCATTGAGGTTTTCAATCAAAATCAGTAAGCAAAGAAGGCTTCTACTGATTATTGATATGTGATAAATTGATAACATGGCTTAAAAAGTTATCAATTAAACATTTTTCAAGAAAATTTATCAGCCTGTACTCAAAGCATAACAAGTATTAAAAAATGCATATGCAATTAGCTCTGTCCATTGCCATGGCAGATGCCTGATTTGGTGTTAAATTAATTACCAAATGCCTTTGCTTTCTGACAGTTGGATATTTTAGACTTCAAAGGCAAATAGATTTTGAAGCAATATAATAACAATCTTAGAAATGCGAAGTGCAGCAGAGCTGAAAAGTGAAAACTCAACAGGCTAGGCTGTTAATATCTTCCGGAAGAGTTAATCAGTCATAGGGTGACAACTGTAAAAGTACAAATCATATGTGGTACAAATATAATTCACTTTCAATAAAATTTTTATTTTGATATAACTTCAATAAAATAAAACTTCAAGGTGGCAAATTATTGTACAAATTAATTACAAGTTAAATGTATTATATCTCTGAATTCCATCCTAGAAGGTCATCAAGTTGCTGTAAAATTTTTGGTTGTAATTAGCAGTAAACATATAGAGACAGCATATTTTAGAATTTTGATCATTATTCACTGGATGCATTTCCAAGAGCACTACTTTCAAACTTTCACTATTTTACTATCAGATCAAACTTAATAGAAACATTTTTTAATTCATTCAAGAACTTGCGCTAGATATGAATCAGACATAGCATGATGATTATAATTTAAAGGAATTACTTTTGACAAATATTAGAATAAGTTTACCTGCATATTATTTTGTAATGTTTCCAAATGAGGTGTAATTTCGAAGCTCATCTATAAGCTTATTTAGAGAAGCTGATTATTCGTTGACGTACCATGAAAATTAACAGACTAAAAACTACGAAATCACTATCTGTGTGTCTGTAAATATAGCATATTCTAACATAAATATACTTAAGCTTAAACTACTCATTTTCAAAAATATCTAAATGTTTGATCTTACTTATTTTAAATATTTCTCACAGAAACTTCTATTTAATTCAAATAATTTCTGTATTTTTTACCAGATAATATTTGTAAGAAACTGCTAAAGAAAAAATTTTTTTAAAAGTTGCCAAATTTTATTGTGATTAGTATATTAATTATTCAATCCGAATTTATTTAAATGTGTGCTCTAACATCAAAATTGTCTACTTTGTTAAATATAAATTCCTTATGGAAGTGTTAATATCAATCATTCTCTAGCCTATGATGCTAGTGGCTTTTAAAAATATTTCAATCATGTGGGCTGCCCAGTGGTGTATTGAGTAAGTTCACACACTCTGCTTTGGCAGCCCAGGATTCGTGGGTTCAGATCCCGTTCGCGGACCCAGCAGCACTCGTCAAGCCATGCCATGGCAGCATCCACATGAAATAGAGGAAGATTGGCATAGATGTTAGCTCAGCAACAATCTTCCTCAAGCAAAAGAGGAAGATTGACAACAGATGTTAGCTCAGGGCCAATCTTCCTTACAAAAAAGCTTTCAATTGTGCATTTAGTATGTTGGTTAATATTTGTATTCACATCTTCCTCTTTCAAAAGTCTGTCTCTGTCTTTCTCTCTTCTACAGCACCTAGCCCTTTCCTTTCCTACTATCTATAGTAGATGCTTAATGTAAGCTTCTTTAATGAAAACATATTAAGAACAAAATATTTAGCATATATCTGTAACATTTATAGAAATATTAATCTAGTAACCATAAAACATTTTGTTGAAAATTGAATAGTAAGTAAATTTCAAATAGTTTACTTTCTTTCAGACTTTAAAATATACTATAGGTACAACTTGTAAAATTTATGCAACTAAATAAGCAGATAATTCTTGTAATGCTCCTATTTTATTTATTTTTGGATGCATACACATAACAGGGCCCAGTTTGGGATTTTATATTTATTAAAGAATTCAAATATTATCCAAGTGAATATGGAATGACTTTCACAATATTTATTGAATACCTTTGTGTAACAGTGTAGAATCTTGATTCATCATTTAATCATTTTTAAATTATGTATTTACAATAAATAAAATGTAAAATGTAGAAATAGCTTAGCTAAGATCAGATATAATTATTTTATAAGATTGTCCTATATTAATTTCTGGCCACTTTGTCTCTATGTGTAAAAATAGGTGCAAAAGACATGTTGGAAAAAATGAAGGTGGCATAAACTCAGAAATTGTCCAAGGCCAAAAGGTAATAAGTTTCAACATGGCAAAATATTTTGATGCCATGTCCTTGGAACCTAAAATATGATTTCCCATTTACAAGATAATCACACAACAGCCTATGCACTATAAGACATAACCAAAGCAGTAAGGAGTGTTTATGAAACAAAAGGTGGTAATCAAATTTTGTGAAAAGTGTTAGAAAGGAACAGCTGTGATTTAAACAAGTTATTTTGAAATTTGTAATCCCTCAACAGAGGAAAAATGAAAAAGACAGCTATAGACTCCTGGAAGGCACACACTATGTATACATTTACCATACAATACAGTAATTGCACTCCCAGGTATATACCTAATTATGTTCCAAACAGAGACTCAAACATGTAAGTGTATACCAATGTTTGTTGCAGTAATTATTTGCAATAACAAAAAAGTGGAAACAATTCAAGTGTCCACCAACAGATAAATGGATAAAACAATGTAGTATAATATTAATGGAATAATGTTCAGGCATAAAAAGGAATGAAGTTTTGATACATGCTACAAAATGTATGACTTGACAATATTGTACTAAGTGAAATAAGGGAGACACAAAAGGACAAATATTGTATGATGCCACTGATATTATTTAGACTAGGCAAATCAATAAAGACAGAAAGCAGGCTAGAGGTTACCAGAGCCTGAACAGAGGAGAGAATCAGTAGTTATTGCTTAATGGGTGTAGAGTGTCTGCTTTGGTTGATGAAAATTTTTGAATTAGATAGCATGATGTTCTTGCAGTGTTGTCAATGTAATCAAAGGTGAAGGTGCTGCAACTTTTAAATTTCATGACATTGATTTCTTGTGAACTCAGGACAGTTATAGAGCATGCTGATTTATAACACTCCCTCCCTCACCTAAGCTGTGCCAAAAACTAGAGTTTCACTAGGTGAGGCTGGCTATGAAAGCTAGCAACTTTGCTGAGAGATGTAGTGGACATGTTTTAGGTTAAGGGAAGGGGCAAGCAAAACACATGACTTTGTCAGAAAAAAGCGTTAAATGTGGACAGAAAAGGCATGGGAAACTTGCAGTTTTGTGAGACTCGGGCCATAGTTAGCTTAGGATAAGCAGTGAACCAGCCAGAAATTTATCATAGTTGTCTGGGAAAAGCTGCAGAAAGGCCAGTTAAGTCTCCCTAAATCCTTGGCTGTCTGGACATTATATGCATGCACAGGGATGCCAGGGTGAGCATGGTGGTAAGAAAAACCATGGAGAAACGAGAACCAACTCAATTTTGAATGTGCTTTTAAGCAGCCACCAAGAGTGATTATCAGAGGGTGGAAGCCTAGTGGGTTTCAGATGTTTGACCAGAATCTATGTTCAAATCATTGGCCAAACACAAAGTTACACAAACACAGGGGAAATCTATAGAAAGCAGTGATAAAAGACATAAAAATATTTTTTTTAAAAGGCAGAAACATGAGCAGTCATAGACTATGGGAAGCATTCCTCAGTTTAGGTCCAGACAAGTTACAAAGTGGGGGAAAAACAAATAATAAGAATTCACCGTTAGTGAAATATATTATCTAAAATGTTCACACTAGGAAATGTATCTCATACTCAGCAAAACAAGAGCCATCAATAGGTTCCACACATGAGTGGGCTCAAATATTGGATTTAGTAAACAAAAACTTCAAAGTGGCTATTAGAAATATATGAAAATCATTTTTAAAAGATAATGGCAATGTTTTTAAAAATAGATACTTTCAATAGAGAGATTGAAATTTCAAAAATAACCCACATGGAAATTCTAAATTTAAAAATATAATAACTAAAATTAGAACAAGGAAACAAAAATACACTAGAAGTTCTAAAGAGTGGATTTAAGGTGAAATAAATAATCAGTTACATTGAAGATGGATGAGTAGAAATAGTCTGTTGAACTAAGAGAAAAAAGACTGAAGAAAGATTAAAAGTAACAGAAAACAACATCAAGCACACCAACATAAGTATAATGGGAGTTCAGAAAGAAAGGAGAAGGGAAAGAAGTAAAAATTATTTTAATGTATAATGACAGAAAACTTCCCAAATTTAATGAAAACCATCCCAATTAGACTAAACACAAAGAAATCCACAGTCAGACATGTGAAATAACTCGTAGAATAACTGAATATTAAAGAGAAAGAGAAAATCTTGAAAGCTGCAGGAAAAAAAATATCTCATCACTTACAGGGATGTAACAATAGGATTAATGGCTGACATTTCTTTAGTGACAAGAAAGTCCAGAATTAAATAAAATGAAATATTCAAGTACAGAAAGGAAAAATCTGTCAACCAAGAATATTATATCTAGAAAAGTTATCAGTCGGAAGTGACAACAGGCTGGCCTGGTGACATAGTGGTTAAGTCCATGCATTCCACTTCGGCAGCCTGGGGTTTGTAGGTTCAGATCCCAGGTATGGACTGATGCACTGCTCATGAAGCCATGCTGTGATAGCATCCCACATACAAAATAGAGGAAGAAGAGGTCTTCCTCAAGCTAAAATACAAAGATTGGCAACAGATGTTAGCGCAGGGCCAATCTTCCTCATACAAAAATATGAAGACAAAGTCAAAACATTTCCTGATAAACAAAAGCTGAGAGAATGCATGGGTAGCATACTTCCCTTAAAAAAAAAAGACCAAAGGACTCCATCAGGCTTAAAGGAAAGAATAACAGACAGAAACGCAAATCTACATGAAGAATTGAAGAGCTCCAGAAATGATCAGTATGTGGATAAATATAAAGACTATGTTATGGACTGAACTGTGGCCTCCTAGAATTTGTATTTTGAAGTCTTAACTCTCAGTACCTTAGAATATGACTATACTTGGAGGTTGGGCCTTTAGAAAGGTAATGCAAAATGAGGTCATAGGGGCAAGACCCAATCCAATAGAAGTGGTGTCTTTATAAGAGGAGAAAAGTAGGACACAGACATGTATACAGAAGACCATGTGAAGACACAGAGAGGCGATGGACATTTTATAGAGAGAGACCTGAGAAGAAACCAACTCTGGGAACAACCTGATCTTGGACTTCTAGCCTTGAAGACTGGAATAGGTGTTCAGCTTTGTTAATGTTAGATTATAGTTAGGAATAAGCCAGAAATATTGTAAATGTTGAGTCAATAAAGAAATAAAGTTCAAGTCCAGAGTGATAGAAAGACTGTGGAGAATAGTGAACCAAATTACTCTACAGAATTTATGATTTAGATTTCATTTGGGATGATACTAACTGGTAGAAGAACTAACACAGTGTTCTGTGTCAGTCACTCTTCTTTGCACTAGAATGAAGGCTCCCCAAGGGCACGTACTTCCTCTCTTTTATACACTGATGCTTCTCAGTTAACCAAAACAGTGTGGGATACATGAAAAGTCCCTCAGTAAATATTTGTGGAATCGTTAAAGTAATGAAAGTACAGATGAGGTTATATCTAGCTCCATGTTAATATTCCAGAAGTTAGTTTTGTAATGCCAAACACGTATTGAAGACCATGAGTTTGAAATATTTCTAAAAACAGAGAAAGATTGCTGAGAAGAGGAAAAGAGCTTTTACCGTAAATATGTCCTTTGGCTTAAATGGTACATCATGAGTCTAAAATATTGTTTGACTTTAGAGTCATAAATTGCCAGTGATGGTTCCCTGACCACTGCCCAAAAACCAAATGAAAAAGCATCCTGCACACAAAGCTAAAAATAGTGTCAGTATCCACAATATGCATATTTATTCCAATTATAAAAGTTTAGTGTATAGTCATAAATCTATTACTCACATTGGAATTGAATTTCAAAATATTAACAAAAGTATAATGAAAAACTTAGACTATAATGTATTTTTCTAAATGAACCCGTTTTTCATATGGATGAATTTAAATCAGATTTCTGTGTTTAAAATATTATTAAAAATTAAGGACTTCAGCTTCAGATTATTAGTATCCTTAATATTGTCAGCATCTTGCACCTACCTTATCTTTGGCATCTGTAACCTATTAGAAACTGAAGTACAAAGTTTAGTTATTCCCTTTTAAAGTAACATGTGAAATCAGAGAAATGTCTCTGTGTCTCTTTCTTCTGCATAAACATACATGTTCATGCACAGCACACAGTAACTCACATTCCAACTTCAAACGACACAATGCTTGAGAAGGAAAATAATAACACAGTCTTATTACTTGCTGTAAAATTTAAACTCGAAATGACTACCATGTATTATTTTTTATCTAAGCAGTCTCTAGAATGTTGAACAAATATCGTAGGTCTTATTTGGACAGAATTCATAATTAAGAGAATATTTGTATGGTGCCCTTATAAATACATGGAAGAATTGACAATTTGAGCTGTGTTTTGCCTTTGAACAAAACAGTAAATGGCATCTCATGCAAGAAAAAAACCAGTTTTCATTAGATATTTTTAGATAGTATTTATTTTATTCATTGTAGCCTCTTACTTTCTTTTCAATGTCTGAAGGAAATGTGGTACTAAATTTTTTTTCATTTCTGATGTTTACAATTTATGGTAAATATTTTTAAAGTAATAATCTTTTTTTTAAATTTGAAACTTGTTCATTTTTAAGTTTCCGTCTCAGCCAAACACTTAGTAATTAATGTTTCACAGACGGATTTTTTCTGTGGTAAAATATACGTAATATAAAATTTACTATTTTAACCATTTTAAACATGCAGTTCAGTGGCTTTGCGTACACGGACATTGTTGTGTAACCATCACCGCCATCTGTCTTCAGAACATTTTCACCTTTCCCAGTTGACACTTTGCACAATTAAGCGATGACTTCCCATTCCTCTTTCCCCCAGCCCTTGACAACCACCATTCTACTTTCTGTCTTTACAAATTTAGCTGTTCTAGATATCTCTTATCACTAGAATCATACTTTATTTGTCCTTTTCTGACTGGTTCATTTCATTTAGTATAATGTTTTTAAGATTCTTCCATGTTGAAGCTTGTGTCAGAATTTCCTTTTCTTTTAAGGCTGAATAATTTCCCACTGAATGTACATACCACATTATTTTTATCAATTCATCTATGGATGAGGTTGTGAATTTCTTCCACCTTTGGTATTATGAATAATACTGCTATAAACATGGATATACATAGATGGATTTTATTTTTTAATTGAAAAAATATATATTTTTATACCTCATAAAAACAAAAATTCCCTTGAGGGAGGGCTTAATTCAAGATCACCTTATTTGTTTCTAGAAATTTTTCCTGACAGGTGATTATGAAAGATTGCTTGCATCAAAACAATTTCCTTATTGGACTATTTTTACAAATACCTTTAATCAAAGTAACACTTATTTTAAATACCTAAAAACACACTGATAAATTTTTATTGTGTATACACTGATGTTGAGATGAATTATTGTTAAAGTATTCTGCAAAAGAGGTTGCACTATTTTAAATACACCATATGTAGACATTTAATAATACATGTAATGTATGGCATGTTTGTGTATATACGCATATAGGCTTATGTGTTTGCATATATGTATGTTTAAACATATATATACAGATATACATGAGTGTATTGCTATTAATTTGACTATTCTAGGCGCTTCATATTTGTGTAATAATACATTATTTACATGTGTATCTGTGTGTGTGTGTGTGTGTGTATGTATATATATATATATATATATACAAACATATATAAACATACACTATTTTGGGATCTGGTGAATGAATCACATATAAATTTAACTTCTAATAAGGAAATGAGAAACAGAGTGTCTGTGTTTATTTACGTCATTTGTTCAGCTGTGAAAAGTAACTGCTGTTAGTTAACTGTTACAGGATCTTGCACATCTTAATGTCTTAGATGGATAGCACAGGGTCCCCAAAATGACTATATGGTACAATCTGACTCTAGGAGAAAGCAGTTGCGGGAACAGCAAATTTCTCTCAGTGTATTGAGGGAAAAGAGTCTATTATGATTATATGTTGTAAATCAAAAAATAAAGCAATTTGGGTGTGTATGCACACATCCATGATTATCTGAAGAGAAAAAGAGCAGTTTGTTGACATAGATACACAAAGGGGATGGAGGAATGACAATGTGAGTAGTTTGGAGGAGGGAGAAAGGAGAGGGGCAAATCAAAAGAGAATCACACCAACAAGTGGAGTATGAAAGATATGATCCAATTTATGTATATTTATAGAAAAAATAGGAGAAATAAAAATAGAGAGAGAGCCAAATACAAGCTGGTGGTGATGTCGATGATTTATTTTTAAATTAAGAAATAGGCCATTTAGGAGCTTGGAAGTCATCCCTCCTGTCCTTATAACAAGAAAAAAGAAAAAGAAGCTGAAAATTAATAACTTTTCTTAGATCTGTCAGAGAATTGAAGTCACAGGGCAAATTACTGCACCCAAAATTGGAGGGGCAGACCGGCAGTTATGGAGAACCACAGCTTAGTGGAGCAAAAGTCCAGGTGTAGAAGCCTGCTGCTGGAGCTGATATTGTGATAGGAAAACAAACTGTAATTGATGAATTCTTAAGGTCTTCGTGTGGACAAGCTTGAGATTTAACTCCGGAGGGGCCCCCACACACTCATGAGTTTTACCTAGAGGAGCCCTACAGATTCTTACAGAAAATATCCCTCCTCCTAAGAAGAATTTCCTTATCCTTTAGGCAGGGTGAGGGAAAGGCAGCTCTTTGGAAACGCAGCTTCACGAAGACTTACCCTCAAGTGAAACCACTTTACTTGAGACAAATCAACATGGAGAAGGGAAATGAATAATTAGCCCACTCTAGCCTTCCTGTATTAGCTAAGGGGAGGAAGAAACTAAGAAGCACTTATGAAGGTCACAGCCTGGGGCACAGGATGAATGAAACATAATCATGGGAATATAGAACACCTCCCCCCACACCTTAGCACAACATCAATAAGGCTGCTGTGCAATAATGGGGGATTGCAACTGAACGAACTGCACGCTTCAGACCTTATTTGTGAAGGAGTCTCTAGGGAAACTCAAAGACACAGGAGAAACCAAAACAAGGACACCAAAGTAAACTTTAGCCTCTGAAGCTTGCAGCTGGAGAAAACAGTGCCCATAGCCTAATTCCTAGCATAATAAACATAAACTCCCCAACTAAAGGCCTATCCACCTCAGTTTCTTTACAGGATACATCACGTCTGGCTTTGAACAAAAAATTACAAGTCATACTAAAGACAAAAAACACAGTCTGAAGTAATAGAGCATGTATGGCTGGGCTTTTGGAATTATCAGACCAGAAATTAAAACAACCAAGATTAATATGCTGAAGGCTCCAAGGGAAAAATTGTAAAAAGAAAATAACAGATGGATAACATAATCAGATAGATGGAAAGAGTAAGAAAGATTCAAAAGGAGATGTCAGAAATCAAGAATCAAATTTCATGGGTTCCTCAATAGACTGGATACAATAAGCTTGAAGTGAGATTCAAGATATGACAACAGAAACTACCAAAACTGAAATGCAAAGAGAAAAGGAATGATAAAGATAGAACAGAAGATTCAAGAACTGTGGGTCAATTCTAAAGGTGTAACAGAAACATAATGGGAATACCAGAAGGCGAAGAAAGAAACAGACATAAGAAATGTTTGAATTAATAATGACTGAAGATTTCTCAAAATTAATGTCACATGCCACATTACAGATACAGGACACTCAGACAACACAGAGTAGGATAAATACCAAAAAATCTAAGCCTAGGCATATTATACTAAAGCTGTAGAAAATCTAAGCCAAAGAAAAATCTTAAAATAAGCCAGAGGAAACACAACACTTTACCATAGAGAAGAAAGGAGAAGAATTACATTGAACTTCTCTTCAGAAACCATGCAAACAACAAGAAAGTAAAATATTTAAAGTGAGGAAAGAAAAAAATCAACCTAGTATTCAAAATTCAAAAACATGAAGAAATTTATCACCATGAGACTTGCTGTGCAAGAGATGTTAAAATAAATTCTTTAAAAGAAGGAAAGTGATATAGATCAGAAACTCAGACGTACATAAAGAAAGCAAGAGCATTAGAGAAAGAATAAATGAAAGTTGCAAATGAGGAAAATTATATAAATCTGATGAAAAAAATCATGGATCTAAATAAATGGAATGATATGCCATGTACTTGTATAGGAATACTCAATATTGTTAAGATCTCAGTTTTTCCCAATTTGATGTATAGATTCAACGCAATCCCAATTAAAAGCCCAGCAAGTCATTTTGTAGATGTAGACAAGCTGATTCTAAAGTTTATATAAAGAGGCAAAAGACCCAGAATAGCCAACACAATATACAAGAGAAGGACAAAGGTAGAAGACTCCCAATGCCAGACTTCAAGTCTTCCTGTGAGGCTACAGAAATCAAGAAAGTGTGCTATTGGCAAAAGAACAGACAAATAGATCAACGGAACAGAATAGAGAGTGCAGACATTGACTTAGAGCAATACAGTCCACTGATCAATAAAGGAACAAAATGAATGCAATAGAGAAAGGATAGTCTTTCAAAAAATGGTGCTGAAACAATTGCCCATTCACCTCCAGAAAAATGAATCATGACACAGAATTTTTAGCTTTCATAAGAACTAACTCAAATGGATCCTATTCTAAATGTAAAACACAAAATTATAAAATTTCTAGAAGTTAACATAGAAGAATATCTATGTGACCTTAGGTTTGGCGATGACTTTCTAGATACAACATCAAAAGCATAATCTGTGAATAAAAAACGTGGAAATTTTGGCATCATTAAACTTAAAAACTTTTCCTCTGCTATAGATGCTGTTAAGGTAATGAAAGGCAAAGCCACCGACTGGAAGAAAATGCTTGTAAAACGCATATCTGATAAAAGACTGTTACTCAAAATATACAACGATCTTTTAAAACTCAACAATAAGAAAGCAAACAACGCAGGGCTGGCCCGGTGGCCGAGTGGTGAAGTTCGCACGCGCCGCTGTGGTGGCCCAGGGTTTCACGGGTTCGGATCCTGAGAGGGGACATGGCACCACTCATCAGGCCATGCTGAGGGGGTGTCCCACGTGCCACAACCAGAAGGACCCATAACTAAAATATACAACTATGTACTGGGGGGATTTGGGGAGAAAAAGCAGAAAGAAAAAAAAAGAAGACTGGCAACAGTTGTTATCTCAGGTGCCAATCTTTAAAAAAAGAAAGCAAACGACCCCCCAAAACTTGGGCAAAAGATCTTGGAAAGACAATTCACTAAAGAAGGTATGCAGATGACGTATAAGTATATGAAAAGATGCTCAACATCATATGTCATTAGGTAATTGGAAACTAAAACAATGAGCTACCACTACATTTTTATTACAATAGCTAAAATTTGAAACACAGACAACACCAAATGTTTGTGAGGATGTAAGGCAACAGGAACTCTCATTAATTGCTGATGCTATGCAAATTGTACAGCCACTTCTGAAGGCAATTTGGTAGTTACTTAAAAAACTAAACATACTCTTATCACAGGAACTTGCGATCACTCTTCTTGGTGTTTAGTCAAATGAGTTTTACCAAATTTATGTCCACATAAAAACTTGCACACAGGTGTTTACAATAGCTTTATTCATAATTGCCAAAACTTGAAAGCAACTAAGTTGTCCTTCAATAGGTGTGTGGATAAACCAATAGTGGTACATCCATAAAATGGGATATTATTCATAAAATGGGATATTATTCATTGATAAAAAGAAATGAGTTATTGAGCCATGAAATGACATGGTGCAACCTTAAATGCATATTGCTAAGTGACATAATCCCATCTAAAAGGCTACATACTGTATGATTCCAACCATGTGATGTTCCAGGGAAGGTAAAACTATGGCTGCAACAACAAGACCAGTGGTTGGGGTGCCAAGGGTTAGGAAACAGGGAGACAGGTGAATAGGTAGGACAAAGGATTTTTGAGGTAGTGAAAGTAATCTGCATGCTATTATAATGATGAACACATGTCATTATACATTTGTCAAAACCCATAGAATGTACGGTACAAAGAGTGAACTCTAATGTAAGCTATAGACTTTAAATAATAATAATGTGTCAACATTAACTGATTAATTGTAACAAATATACTACACTAGCACAGGATGTTAATTACAGGGAAGACTGCTTGTGGGAGAGGAGGAATATGGGAACTCTACTCTCTCCTTAATTTTTCTGTAAGCCTAGCACTGCTCTAAAAAATCAACTCTGTTAATTTAAAGAATAAATAAATAAAGACCAGCAAGTCACAAAGAAATGTTTATACAATGATTTTATATCCATAAATACACACACACACACACATACACAGTTTCAATCAAATACAACTACATCTGTGTGCATATCTGTTGGGATGAGCATGAAAAAGATTATAGCAGATTAAATTTTAGTGTGTTAATATTTACCACAGAGATAGTGATTGGACGTAAAATTAACAAACAATGGAGAAACTGTGAAGACTGTTACATCGTCCCTTAATCCTTCTACATTTTTTAATTCTTAAAATAAAATTGTATTTTTTAAATTTTGAAATCAAGTTTTGAAAAATGTTACATATCAGAAAATATAGCTGATGTAGTATAAACTTATTGCCTTGTGAGGTAAGGAGCAGATTAGCATTGCAGGATTTTTTTTTTTTTCTACCAACCTTTTAGGATTTTTTTCCTACTACATGTTTGTATTTCTTGGAAAAATTAAACAATTATTTGACATGAAAATTAAAGAGAAACAAAGGGCAAATTCTCTGCCCCACACACTCACAGGCAGCTCCGTGCTCTCTCACTTACCTCGAAGTTGAAAGCATGAAAGAAAAATAGTAAGTATAAATTCAAATACTCTGATTTAATAATAAGGGATCCCCAATCAATTCTTTCTTTCTCTCTCTCTGTCTCTCTCTCCTTCGACATCTCCTCTATGGCCCCCATCCCACAGTTGGCACTTTCATCCAAGAGCTGCAGTCAAAATTGATGCACAAAAAATCCTTTTTTCTTTCCTTTTCCACCTTGTTTTTAAAGCCTCTTTTATCTTCCTCCCACCTCTTTTCCTTCTTTGCATTTTTATGTAGTCTCACTACTACAATCTATATTCCTGTTTATGGATAAGCATCAAAATGCTCTCAGAAACCACACATTGGGGACTCAACTTATCCAAAATCCAGAGCACTTTTTCTTACCTCTTGCTCATTTATCTCCTTATCTTCTAAATTTCCCATGGCCTCTATAAGTAGCTCGCTTTTCTTGCTACATAGATGAGCTCCTTTGTCCTAGGTGCAACTGTTCTTCCTGAGATGTGGCTAGATGGAGTGCTGCAGCCTCCAGGAGATACGAGAAAAGAAATGAGATCTTGTTCACTAACTGTCATCCCAATCCTCAGATACTATTCTCAGACAGTTGTGAGCTTGGATGGACATAACACAAATGGATATTCTTTAATATCTCTTTTAACTATAAATTATGTTAGATGAGAACATTTCTGGAAGAATATAATTTTATTATTTCTCAGAAATCTACATAAGAAACAGAATTTCTAACTGCTCACAATCCTAGGGTATGTGTTCTAAGAAAAATCAATATACTTGCATAGATGATATTATGATATTGAATTATTATACTAAATAAGAAGCAAAATGATTGGTGAAGACTTCTCATTATAAATTCTTACGTGCTTTTAAGCTGTATATTTATGTAGCATGATACATTAATATATTTTATTAAACCAATAGGTAAAATATTCTACATTCTTTCCTCCAGTATTTTTGTGTTTCATAGAAGAGATATAATTAATAGCAAGATGAAAAGAACTTTCAAGAGAACAAGCGAATTACTTTTTGGTAGGTAGTGAATATACATGATTTCAATCATATTTTGCATACAATAATTTTGGTGAAAAATTATCGCCTAGTGTGTACAGAACTTGTTAGAGATTCCTGGTTGTGTATTTTGTCAGTAGAGGAAAAACTTCTGTCAATTAAGAACAAAGGAATGCTGGTTTAAAATTCAGTATAGAATGGCAATACTATTTTTTGAATATCAATATCCTAGGAGTTCTACCATGTTTGCGATATTTCATATCTTGTGAGAATTTAGTGCTAAATTTCACTCAACTTTCATTATTTTAAATTTAAATTTTCAGATAATATTTAATTAGTTAATTTCTTTGCTTGATTTTGAAAGTAAATTTCTGTTTTTAGCTATCTGACACAGATCTAATGGAAGAAAATTGTTAGTTACCTAAAGATAAAAAGAAGAACTTAAATAGTAGTTGAAAATACTATACAAATATAAATTTAAATACTTATGTTGATACTTTTGCTATAACTTGGGAAATCTCTTTAATAAAGTTATTAAATTAATAGATAAAACAAGTTTATTTTATTTGTCGCTTAATTTTAAGTTATAATAGCAGACTGTTAGTTTGCAACTTAAAATACACTTTTTGTGTGTAAAGCAAAATAAAATAAAAATTTCAACTTCCTATATTCCTTTGCCATTAGGGATAGGCATGTGATTTAGTTCTTGGAGGTTAAGCAAAAACCAATGACAAAAGTAGCTAATGTGGGTAATAAATTATTAGCAAGCATTCAAAAATTACATTAATTTTAATTTCATTCAGCTTATTATCAGCAGCCCTAGGGAATAAGTACATGCATACACATATATGTATAAGTTTACATTTATATTTGTATATTTTTCACATACACACGTGAATGATTTCATTAAACAAGATCAGTAAGCTGTCTTCATGTCATTAGAATGGTTAAAATAATTTGACAAATTGATTTTCAAGCACGAGACTTCTCTAATTGTTCTCAGTTTATAACACTCCTATTTCTTAAAGTATTCTGAGGTATATCATTATCTAAAATTAAGCTAGTTTTAACAAAAATGAGTAAAATATAGAAAACCCTGAGATTTTTCCATTATTTTATGAGAGAATGCTGAGTGGAATATTTTACTTATTAAAATTTTCTTTACATTCTATATTAATGTGTCTCTCCTCAAGCTTTCACTCACTAATTTAAACATCTGTTGGTGAATCTTGCCTAAACAATTATTATCGTGAAGTTTAATGGTGATTTTCTTTCCTTCTTTCTCTATTGATGAAATGAGATTCTTCTGTAAGGAAGAGCTGTCCTTTCCCCCACCATTAATTTATTTATTCAATTATTTACTTACATTATTTTAGACTAATAAATATTTATTTCTTTTTATGGGTTATAGTCCAAAGCTATCATTACTTTGCTGCTTAAGTTGTTTTCAATTGGACCATTGGTACACCACTTCTCCAAGAAGCTCTATTTTCTTTTATTGGACAATGATGTTGAGAAACCAAGATCTAGGTGTTAATTGTTCTCTCTGCCACTGGGTGTCGCTGCTTACAGGCTTCCTAGTGGGTAGAGTTAGGAAATGTATGTGTGTGCACAAACCTATGCATAATCGCACAGCCATCTTTATTTCTCTCTCTCTCTCTCTCTTTATCTTAAAAAAAAATCAATCAATACTGATATCTCTGCTTCTAAAATACCATCATAGATTGAAAGTGAAAGTGTTCAATTTAAAACTGAAAGACCATATAAAAAATCTTAGGAGAATTTTCTATTATTTAATAAATTATATGAATTATTCTTAAACTGAGAATTTTTAAGAACTTCAGTAATTATTCCTGAAGAATTTCAAAAAATTGTTTTATATACAAATTATTACAAACGGATTACATAAAGAATGAAATAACTGATATTAAAATCATAGTGTGTAATTTTAAACAAAGTAGCAGAATGAAAATATATGTTGAATAAAAATGTCTTGTATTTCACTGAGAAAAAGCTGAAGGTAATAAAATTTATTTCTATAAGTTCTCTATGAATCTATTAAAAATAAAATTTTCTGAAAATGTGTACAAATTTTACAAAATTTAGATTTGTTCACAAATGCAAACACACAGATAACATGTGGTTTGACAAGCTTCAGAAAGCAAAGGCCTACACTGATAGCTTCAAGTGTTGTTACACAAATTATTACCTCACGTGGTAATATCTGGGAAGCTGCCACCATGTTAGAGAATTCTGTCACTATAGCTCCTGTTTTTGATAGAGTCCATCAGGTTAGAACACTGATGTTTTGGAGATGAAAATAATGTAATAAAATCTTCCTCTTCATTCAAAGTTATCACCAACACTGTACATTGACTTTTCAATGGATACATTAATTTCAATCACTCCCAAATTCACTTCTATTCTAAGTATCAATTTTGGATTAGTTTGCATGTACATACGATCCCAGGAAAGTCTCACAATTGCTGGCGATCAGAAGAATTCAGGTCGCACCTACAACAGAAGTTTTAATTTTCTAACATTTGAAACAAAAAATTACTGTTTTTAACATTGCCATTTAAGTATATAATGAATATATCCCTTCTATGAGTTCAAATCTTTATCAAAAGAGGACCCTGGTGGCAAATTCTGCACACACTATTTCAAGTAGTACCACATGACTGTCCATTTTACTTAAGATAATTTTAAGATTCTTTCTTTCTGGTGTGGTGATAACAGGGAGATCCCTTTCTACCATCTCTCTCCGCTTCATCTATTTCTTGGTGTCGGCATAAAATGGGTATAATTAATTATTTGGTTTAATAATCCTTTAATTTTAAGAGATTTAATGCATTTGTCATAACATTTCATTAAGACAAAATTTTTAAGGACTAATGTAGTTCATCTTTTTATACAACTGATTATTATTATCCTCATATTACAGATGAAAAAAGTGAAGAAAAAGTGTTAAAACAACTCAGTGGTTCTCAACTGAGGGCAATTTCATCCCCCTGAGGATATTTGGCAACGTATGAAAACATTTATGGTTTTCCCAACTGAGGACACACTACTAGTATCTAGTGAGTACAGGCCAGAGAGGGATGATGCTAGACATTTATGATGCCCAAGACAGCATCCCCTCAACAAAGAATTACCCAGAGGATAATGTCAGTAGTGCTGTGGTTGAGAAAATCTGTATTAAATAATTAGATTTGTGTCACAAAAGTGGTAAGTGATGGATCTGAGATTCCAGGCCAGGCAGTCATCTCTTCTTGGTTTTATATCCAATAAACAGAGTATTTCTGCACAATTCTATCTCTACCACTGTCACCCCAGTGCACACTGTTAACTTCACTCACCGAAATTATCGCAAAAAAATTTAAATCTGCTCATCTATAGAATTTCTGTACAACTATTGGAATGATATTTTTAAAAATTCAAATCAAATCATACCACTCCCTTCTCAACACATTCACCTTAATGCACCATGCTGAGAATATGATCCTGAAATCTTGAGACCCACAAATCTCAACCCTTCTAGATCTTGGCTACCACTTTAACCTCATTTCTCACCACTCTCCTCCTTTTCATTGTATTCCAGCTGCAGTGAACTGATTGCTCTTCTTCAACCTGACAAATCTACTCATGTTACAGGTTTTTTAACTTCTGCTATTCCCTCTGCTTGGAATTCTCTCTGCTCAGAGATTTCTATATCTCTTCACTCACTGTGTTTTCTTAGTGGCACAAATCAATAAGATCAAATAAAAAAATTTTAACAAAAAGATAGAAATTTAGTAGTGTGTGCAAATGAAAACTGTAGACATATTGCAGAATTCTAGAATAGTAAAACCACATTTCTGACTATGTGGCCTTTAAGTTATTTTGGCCATATCCTCTTTCATGAAGGCTTTGTTATCAAGTTAATTTCTCTCATATCCAAAGGGAGCTAGTCACTTACGTAGGGCTGTCAGATAAAATACAAGATGCCCTGTTAAGTTTGTACTTGAGATGAACAACACTTTTTTTTTATTATAAGTATGTCCCATGCAAAATCTGGGACATACAAATAGAAAACTTTATTTTTTATCTGATATTAAAGTTAACAGGGCAGTCTGTATTTTTACCTGTTAAATTTGACAACTTCAAATTTATAGTTGACCGTTAATATTTAGTGAGTAGAGTGAAAATCTCTTCCAACAAAATGGGCTTCCTTCTTATCACACCATCCAACTCACCTGTCATCCCTGAACCAATCCCTACCATGGAGAGATGAGCTCTAGTGCTTGTCCCAGGCTGGACTGATGCAATAGCCTAAGTCGGTCCCTATGGCAAAGGGTGTTAGACTTGCCTAGCTTCTAGCTAGCACTGACAAATCCAGACACATCATTCTATTGGAAACAAGGTTAAGCCGATCCAAATAACACAGCTCTTCCACAATTTCAGAGGATGGACTTGATTTTCAGAAAGTAACTATAATGTACTCTACAAATGGAAATTTGGCTTTACTTTGATTGACTCATATTCATCATATTATCCAGCATAAATAGCCGGAAAAACTTACACCAACAATTTGTGTTCAATGAACATGCAGTTTAGTTCTGGTGAAGAAAATCATAAATCAGTAATGATAGATTTAACTATGATGGTGTAGGTGGTCATTAATTAAGGGATATGGAGAAGAAAACTTAGAGATAAAATTGTCAATTTAATAGTTTAGGCAATATTGCTTCTCTGGGTGAAAGCAGAAAATTTCATTCAAACATTTGAACTTCTTGAACAAATCCCTCCCCCTCTGTCTGTCTGTCTGTCTCTCTATGTATACACCTACATATACATGTATACACATATATGTATGTATGTGTATATTGTTAATCATATTAAAAGGTTTCAAACCCGGGATCTTAAATCTAACATAGCTTTCTTTTTGTAATAGCATAGAAAAATAAATAGTAAGCACTGTTGCCCTTATAATACAAATTTTTCCTATTAAAGCACTATTTTACAGGAAACTGTGACTATAAAACTATAGAAAACATTTTTACCAACTTATTAAAACACCCCAAGTGAAACATAAGATTGATTTAATTGCATTCAGTGGACAAAAAATAATATATCTGATTTACAGATAAATAATATATAAAATTATATATTCTGAGGCTCCTTAAATGTCCTCACCCATAATATAATAGACTTACATACCAAAATACATAATATCAGTTTATTATGTGTTTATTGTTCAATTTCTCTCTCTTTCTGCTTTCTAAAGCCAAAACTGCCACCCTTCTTTTTGCTCTTAATTTGCAACAGTAGTTTTTCCTAATTTCCTAATTATAAATCCTGTCAGAATTCAAAACTTTTACAAATATAGTCAATCTCTCAATTTATCATTGAAATTTCTTACCCCATTAAGAAAGATCCCAGCTACTCCTTGATCAAAACTTATTATTTTGAGGGTCTTTGCTTGGGAGGGGGTACGAGCTACATGATTTGTTTATGGACTTACTTTCCTTATTTGGTGTTTAAGAAAGCTGCCACTTTCAAACAATTCAGAGAATTTCTTGATACAATTATCCAAACAATGTGGTACTATTTTTTAAAGAATCAGTTGGTTGTGAGTCTTTGTTCGTTTGTTTTTACATCATAAAGACAAAACCTCAGGAATTCTCTCTGCACTTACTAACTAAAAGTGAGGCATGATGGGAAATCTTTCTTGAGAGGGTACTTCCTAGTCAAAATGCTGCAGGGGTTTTTCTCCAAAACCAAAGCATTCTTCAAAACACACTGGGAATGTAACCTTTCTTTCTCTGACAGAAAGTGAAACTCTACAAATCAGATATATGTATTCCATGCTGAGTTTAAAAGCATTCTACTGATTCAGAATATTCACTAGCGGGAGGACATTTTCCGGTGGTACAAGCTTCCTTGAGCTGCTTATATTTCAAGTGGAACTGACTGAGATTTTCTTACTCTTATATTTCAGCTGCTAAAGATTTGAAAGTGGAAAAGTACTAGAGTTGTGATTTTCATTCTTTGCTTTTGACTGAAACGAAGTTACCTGGATTACAGTGGACACTGAGTTATTGGCAAGGTTGAGCACAAGCTTGAGGAAACCAGCAATGAAAATATGGATATCAATGCCACAACTAGAAGGACCCACAACTAAAAATATACAGCTATGTACCCAGGGGCTTTGGAGAGAAAAAGAATTAATAAAATCTTAAAAAAAAAAATTTAAAAAATATGGATATCAGAGAAAGAAGGAAGCTGAGTAATTGGCCCAGGGAAGGATGGAGGCAAAGTAACTCGATAAAAACAGAGAAATTTACTGTATACCTGAGAGCCAGTTCTTGGTGGAACGGGCTTGGAAAATTAAAGTTGGAATGCAATTTTGTATTTACCAGGTTATGATGTTGTAGAGGAAAAGTAGCAAAAAAACACCTCCCCTGCACCATAAAAAGTAGGAGTATTTTTTAAAACAGCAAAGCAATTTCTTGTTTTGTCACATGAGTCAGCAAGTGGGCTGCATTCCAGTTCCCTCGGAACCTGAGGCAAGGGTGACAGAGGATTCCCCTGCTAATAATTCTACCAGGTCGACACAGGCCTTCAGCATTTCCTTCTGCTGTGGAGGAAAGCATGAGGAATCCCACAATGCCTTTCAATACTTGATCCCCAAAGTGACATATACCTAATGTCCAGGCCCCACTATCACAGGGTACTGGGAAATACATCTCCTATGTTTCCAAGAAAGAGAGAAGTAGAAGTAATGACAAGCCCTAGAAATATGGAGGCTAGCATCCATGGGTCACCCTGAAGACAAGAGACGACCAGGGCAAAAAATTAAAAATCTTGGGTTTTGGTTATTAAATAATGAACAAAAAAGATAAACTCAAGAAATAAAGAAACAAGTTAGAAATTCTTGTGTTGACGAAAATAATCCATAACCAGTCTATAAATGAAAATTTGGGTGAGTTTATTCTGACCTTAAATCTTAGGATTATAACCCGGGAGAGTCTTTCCACAAAGAAACAGAGCACTCCAAAGAAGTGAGGGTACATAGGGTGGTTATATACCCTCAAAGAGTATGTTTCACATACGATTGAAATGTCCCTCCCACAATAGTCACAAGATTGCCCTGTCAGCACAGCGCTTGATGAACACAGCAGTTAGTGGGTCTGCTATCTCGGTGGGCGTAGCAGGAGGCAAGTCTATTGTCTCAAGCTGGGTGGTCACAGGTGCGCGCAGCAATCAGTTTCTAGCCTAAGGAAAGATACTTAATCCTTAAGGAGATGCCAAGGTTGGGAGGGGGAGAGAAGTTGCACCTTTATCTCAAGGGCCTTTGCTCTTGCCATAGGGAATCTCTAAAGCAGATATACAATGCATGCTCAGTGGCCATGCTCAGGCCCTTTTGGAAAGACAAGGTCAGGCCGAATTAGGTTTATACCAAATGGCTTCCTCATATACTCCAATATATCCTATTGCTTGCCATTTTTATTTGTCACTTGCAACAGCAATGCTAGGGATTTGCAGCCTAATGCAAATGCAGCCATTAGGAAGAATTGCCGTGATGAAAAAGGGATCAGACTTTAGTAAAAAAAAAATTAATTTCAATGTCATACTCTTTTCAGGATTTTGACTAGTGTCGCATGTTATAACTCATAGCATCATCGAAGGTACCATTATTGCTATTTCTGCTGACTAAAACTTTTGTGGATCTTGCCTGACATTCTGTGAAAAGTGACAAGCGATATTAAAAGTATTGGTATTTTGGATTTGGGTAGAAAATCCTACGGAAATTTGTAAAAAAACATGGACAATCAATGTAAATTGTCTAGCTTCTCTAGTAGTATAAACGCTGTATAATATGACTGTATATATTCATTTTGCATCCCTTGAAATGCATAATGAAGAATTATCAAGACAGAAATTGCTTTCTGTTACCTGGATTAAATCTAACAAGAAGTACAGGCTAATGTGACTGCTCTCCTGTAGACTAGCCTTCCAGAGAGGGAGCTGTCCTCTTCAGAGCTCCAGTTAGAGTCTATGGAAATTTAAGTGCATCCATCCTCATAGAATGCTGAGGCAGCTAATCAGTCCCAAAGGCCACTGGTTTCCCAAACCATAGAGCTAGTATCAGAAAGCTTGGATCAAACAGCCCTGGTTACAGCTTGGGAAGGGCTAGTGTTTCCTCAGCCACGGAAACTCAAGTGAGGCCCATTTTCTACCACGTCATGTGGCACTAGCTTCAAATCTTGGACTCTTGGCTTCAGACAATTGTGGGTAAGTAGCTTGTGCTTCCTCATTGGAGTAAGGTAGCAATACAGGGCAAGAGGCCAAGATTCTTCAAAATGATCTTACTGCTGTATCTCAATCTTCCATCACACTAGGCTTTGAGAGAGTGTTTTCCCTCATATGTTATTTAAAAATACCACAGTAGAAAGGCCAGGCAAACGACCCCTTAGGTGAAAATACAACCCTGTATATTCCTGTGTGCTGACCCAGAGGCAAGTGCACTGATCAATAGGAGATAAACTCTATTCCAGAGACACCATATCTGCTGCCTGGTCATTTACTCACTGGGTGTTATCTATGCCAAATATCTCTTTTCCTTTGTTTCCTAAGGGGAATTTTTTAAAGAAAACAATGAAAAGGAAGTTTTACAGATATTTGCTTACAAATTTAAACGTCAGATATGAACATCAAATTTGTAAATAAATAAACAAGAAACAGCTATTGGACTTTGATATATAATAGGCAAAGAAAATGTTCTTGATATAGGGGCTTCCAGTGTGGTAACTAATACTCCTATATTTAGGGCAGTGGTGACATATTTTTATTTTGCTGTAGACTTCATCAAAACAGACAAAAGAAGAATAAGAAAGATTTCCAGTTTGCACTTCTAATATGTGTTTATTTAATTAGTTATGCATATTTCATTATAATATTGTTACTTTAATATATCAAGGATAATCTACCATAATTTTATGACAAGCTTTTCATTTAGAGTAAAGGAAGCAAATTCATGTTTCAAAAAGACTTCTTATAGAATTTTGGAGGGAAATTATTATTAAACACAATTATATCATGGTTGCTTTTATCTTGCAATGTTACTAACAAGGTCATATTAGGACTAAGGTAAACTTAAATTCTTCCCCCAAAAATTCAAATTGGAAATGACGAATAGAATTTGTTTTTAATCCTCAAGCATATAAATATGATGTAGAAAATCCAAAGGAAACTATTAAAAACTTCCAGATGAAGGTACATTTAGAAGGGTTGCATAAAAAACAGAGGGCACAAAAATAAATGGCATTTTTATATACCAACAATAACCAATTGAAACATAAAATTTTAAAGACAAATTTTAGAATGGCCTCAAAACTATGATATCTCTGGGGATAGATTTAACAAAAGAGGCACAATACTTAATTAAACAAGAGGAAACCACGCTTGCGATTGGAAGAATTTATATTAATGGTGTCATTTACCCCCCAACTTTTCTGTGCAGTCGATGTAATCCCAATCAAAATTCTGGTAGGCTTTTTTGTAGACATGGACACGCTGGATGTAAAATTACTAGGGTATGCAGAGGAACTAGAATAGCATAAAGAATTCAAAATAAGAAGAAAAATATTGGAGCACTTTCACAACATGTTCTCAAGATTAACTATGAACCTAATGAGATCATAACTGCAATATTGGAATAAAGAGAATCATGGAGATTATAGAACAGATTAGAGAGTACAAAAATAAACCAATAAATATATAATCAGTTGATTTTCAACAAAGTGGACAAGAAAATTCAACAGGAAAAACATGTTACAGTATTCAGTTCTTTTTAACTGATTTCTGATTTCTTCTGAATTTATCAGTCTTACGTTTTGTGTATCTCTATTTTAATAAACAGAGTTATTTTAACTTGACTCCTCCTATACATACTATCCCTGTGGACTTGTTTGTGTGGTTTGCTGTCTCTTACAGTTTTCTTTTATGTCATCTTGTCATCTTGGGTGCCTGGTTATATTTGATTGAGTGCTGAGAATTGTGTACGAAGAATTAGAGAAAAAAAATAAAGCTAAAGATGGTATTATCTTCTCTTTAAGAGATTTGCCTTTCTTTCTGATAGGAATCTAGGATCATTAGCAAATTTTGATGGTATCCCTAAACCAGTCTTAGGGCTTGAAAAAATCAGAAGCTGGGCTTTCAGTCATGGCAATAGCATTGTCTAAGTTCACTCTGGTTTCTAGGGTGGGTTGCTTATTATCCTCACCTCCCCCTAATTCTCTCCAGTTTTGTTTAACCCATAGCCCCCAAAAGCCCATCACTGAGTATGATTAGATTCTTAGACCTCTGTTCTGGATCAGAAGATACTCTTTGTATTAATTTCCTATTAATTAATTCCTGAACTTGTTAGTGATTCACAGTTTTTTTATTTTTTGATCCTGATTGAGACACAGATTTATATTTTCCACACATTTTGAGCATTTATATTTGACCTAAAAAGTTTAAAGTCAGATGCTTCCCAAGAAGTGAAGATACGTGTTTGACTTTGGGTAACTGCTACCCTGAATCTCTGTGTGAATTTTACATTAACCTCACAATATTTCGCTAACATTTCATCATATGTAAATCGTGTAATAGATTCCTTTGTTAAAGAAATATAGAATCAGAATGCACTTCTTAAAAATAAACATAGGCGCTTAACTCCTAAAATTATAACAATGTCATTTTCTGTCACTGATTTCTGTCATTGATTGTTCTAGTAAATACCTTCAGGGGAGTTCTTTAGTTATTGGCTTAATCAATAAAATATGCTCATAAATAAATTATTTTGTATATGTCATGATTTATCAGAAAATGCTAAAGTAGAAGCAGGATTTTTTCCTGAAAAATGTTAATTTACATGCTGGCTGCAAATAAATTATATGTTCATTTTATATCTTGACTTATTTCATCAGAGTGATTTGAATGTAGAAATCAAATTTACTCCAATTGAGTCTCTCTGTGGAATACAACCAATGAAAGAAAAAGCTACATTGGGGGAAACTATCACAAAGCATCATCTTAAAATGTTATAAAATGCAAATTAAAAGGAATACACTTAATATTTCAAAACGTAATTAAATGCAATATGCGGTGTTTTGGTAAAGTTGTAGAGAAAATTAAGTAGCAAGATATTTTAGGAAAACTTGGTAAATTAGTTTCCTATGGCTTCTGTAAGAAATGATTACAAACAGTGACTTAAAACAACAGGACTTTGGGGCTGGCCCTGTGGCCCGCTGGTTAAGATTGTTTGCTCCAGCTTCAGCGGCCCAGGGTTGTGCGGATTCGGGTCCTAGGCGAGGACCTACCACCACTCATCAACCCATGTTGAGGTGGCATCCCAAGTAGAACTAGAAAGCCATACAACTAGAATATACAACCATGGACTGGGGGGCTTTGGGGAGAAGAAAGAAAAAAGATTGGCAACAGATGTGAGCTCAGGTGCCAATCTTCAAAAAAAAGAAGAAAGAAATTTATTCTTTCACAGTTCTAGAGGCCAAATGTCCAAAACCATTTTTATGGGCTTGAAATCAAGGTGGTCCATGCTCCCTCAGAAGGCTGTGAGAGAAAATCCGTCCCTTGCCTCTTCCAGCATCTGGGTGCTGCCTGCAATCCTGGAATGTGCCCACATCATTCCAATCTCTGCCTCCCTCATGGCAATGCCTTCTCTTCTTCTGTGGAATGTTTTCTCTCCTTCTCCTTATGATTGCATTTAGGGCCAACCCAGAAAATCCAGGTAATCTCTCTGTCTTGATACCTTCATTTAATCACATCTGCAAAAATGTTTTTCCTTATAAAATTATTTATACATTACAGGTATTCAGATCTAATATATTTGGGGGTCAATTATTCTGTTTACCACAACTCGTAAAATTTTTAACAGAGGATTAGAATTTATTTTTTGTATCTTTCAAATAGGAACAAGGCACTTAGTACAGTTGCCTTTCCCTGGCTAGCTGTAGCTGGACATGTTTAAATGACTTTGATCAATGACATGTGTGTCACCTCTGTGATTCAGCACATTTCCTGTCATCTACCACACTGACCAGTGATTTTAAATAGAAGAGCTCAGCCAGCCTGGGACTATCAGTGACATGTCAGAACTCCACTTTACTGTCCAGAAGTAGAAATGTAGCATAATTCCAATTTAACTCTTTTATTAGTTTTTAAGCTATCCTTTTTTGCATTAAATTAAATTTTATTTTCTCTAGGGATTTGAACATGAATTTTTAACTTATTAAAACCTACATTGAGTTAGTAGTGTATCATTTTATGTATCATAAAATTGTATCATATCATTTATTGTATCATTGTATTCATCGTAAAATGACAGCCTAGTGACTGTCTACGGCTATTTACCACTCGCTCTCATGGCTGCCACTGTTTTCATAAATATTACAAGTACATATATTCTAAATCCAATAACACAGTATTGCTTTACATAGCCATATGTTTTTAAAGAAAGTAAATAGGTAATAAGATAGTATTTTATATTTACTGAAATATTTGCTATTACTACAGCCTTTCAGTCGTTCTTGTAGTTTTTGAGTCTCCGTTTGGTGTCAATGGTTTGTGGACTCAGAGATGTCCTTCACATCCCCTCTGTGCAGGTCTACTAGCAATAAACTATATTCTAGTTTTCTTGATTATTTATTTTATTTAATCTTCATTTTTAAAGGATATTGTTTCTGGATATAGATTTCCGGGTTAACATTCTTTTCAGAAATGTAAGTATATTGTTATATTTTTATGAATTTTATTGTCTTTGATGAAAAGTCAGATTTATTCATATCATTCTTGCCTTGTGTGTAGTATGTCATTTTTCTCTTGATTCTTTCAGCTTTTCTTCCTATTGTTGGTTTTCAAAGATTTGATTATTATGTGCCTAGGATGCATTTTTTTTTTATTTATCTTGTTTGCTATTTGCTGAGATTCTTGGATATATTAGTTTACATTTTTTATCAAATATGTAAATCTCATAGTCATTATTTCCTCCAATATATTTTTGCAGTTTTTTCCCGCTCGCCTTTATTTCTTAGGATTCAATTTTATGCAGATTTGATTACTTGATAATATCCAGCTGATCACTGAGGCCCTGTTTCTTCCTTTTTTTTTTTTTTCAATTTTTCATCTCTCTGATATTTAGATTGGATAATTCCTGTTGACTGATCTGAGTATTTTCCTCTGCCGTTTCAAATCTAATGTCAATTCCATCTATTGTAGTTTTAATTCCAAGTATTGTACTTTTCAGTTCTAAAATTTTATCTGCTTATTTTTATAGTTTAATTTCCTAAAATTCCTTGTATGTTCCTTCATTATAATAACCATAGTTTCTTTTAAGTTCTTGAGCCTATTTGTAATAGTCATTTCAATGGCCTTTCCTGCTACACCCAATAACTAGTCTTCTTGGAGTTGTTTTTTTAACAATTTTATTTTCTAATTATGGGTCACGTTTTCCTACTTCTTACTAGGTCCAGTAATTGGTGATTTTGTACTCTGGACTTAGTGAACAAATAGAAATTCTGAATTTTGTGATCTTTTTTTAAAGGAATGGTGAGAATTTGTTTGTTCTTTGTTGTGTTTTTACAGTCAGGTAGTTAATTTAGTCTCTTTTTTGAGGTTTGTTATTAAGGTTTTTTTTTTTATACATCTAGAGTTTACCCTTACCCTAGGGCTTTAGTTACTGTATCAAATTGATCATTGTTTAGACCAATTGCATAAGACAATCAACCTGTTCACAATATGAAGTAGTCAGAATTTTTATTTGTGAAGTCTCTTATGGCACTAAAATTTTAATTCTCTGAGTTTAAATATGTTTATAATAAACTTCTAAATAATATTCAAAAAGAAATTTGAAAAGAAAATGCTATCAATCACGCAGGGATTTTGTTGTTGTTCTTTTTGGCGGGGGGGGGGGGAGGTATGCAGACCAGACACCACAATCTATATTTTCACGATCATAAACAATTCCTTAGTTCACTTTGTTGACACCTCAGTATCCATTCCACTCGAAGTGAGTAATCTTACATTTTGGGGATTCCATTGTCTCGCCGGTAATTGATTTGTGCATTGGTGTGGGTTTTTCATTTGTTACTGTTATATAGAATTATCACAACTGTATTATTCCTATAATGAGAGTCATTTGAAGGTAACACTTAGACTCAGGATGCCAGCCAGCGCAGAGAGATGCAAAAGACGTGATATCATTAACCTATTCAATTACCCATCAGTCAGGTCTCTGGAGTGGAGCCGATATGATATAACAAGTCTAATTATTATTTAAGTGTATGGGACTCAGTGTTTTCTGTTAATTGTGGCTTACTTCATTCTAACATATACAAATCCTCTTTTCTTCAGATGGAAGAGTCAGAGGTAGCTACAACATGTTAAATTTTTACATCAATCTTTAAAATTTAAATAAGGAATGTTTTCATAAGTATTCCAATATCTAGTATCTACACTTTAAATTTGGTCCATTCGTATGTAAAATCAAAATGTAAGTAAAGAAAAATAAGCAAACTTTAGATTTGTTTTGTGTGAAGTTTATATTATTTCTGAAAACTGAAGTACAGAAATATTAATTAATTTTTCCCCAGTTTACATAAAAATAGAGAATAGACTCATGATAAGTACTCAGAATACTTTGATTCATAATCTGTTTTCTTAACCAGTATATCATATTACTACTCTGGCCATGGAGCAGAATCGTATGGCTTCACTGACCATTTAATACAGTTTATTAAAGGATTTCTAAGATAATTCCCAGAGAAGGAAGAGAGAGGAGAAATGATAGAAGATATTTATATTACACTAGATTTTTTGAATAAACTGATCTTCTTAGAGAATGAGAGTCACATAGAGCATGCTGTTTCGAGATTACTTGATTATAAAATTTCTTTATTGTTGAAAGTGTGTGCAACAGGAAGAGTGGATCAGACTAATTTTGAACAGTATATGAAGGGGTAAATTTGAATCCTATCATTTTCTCTAAGCTTAAGCTGACAAAAATCAAACTTCATTCCTACTTCTCTGAACTATTTAGTTTCGTAAATAAATTAGGAAAAAGTAAATATTTACTCACTGCAACCAATAAAGGGGAGATTGAATCAGAAGAGACAAATATATAACCAGTAATATAAACCTGTCTGATTGATGGTGGTGAGAGTACTCAAGAAAAACCAAAACACAAAAAATAACAGAGTGATCAAGGAGTGAAGGAATTCTAGTCCAACAAAACATTAGGTTCAGGTAGCTTTGACTTGTCTACTTACTGCAGATAAGATCCACACAGAGTGGATTCAGAGGCTAAATGTCCTTCAGGAAATGGACCTAGTGCCGTGCCTTTGCAAACAACTCTCACAGTGGAACATGGGAAACAAGATCCACAAAGGAGACCCCGAAATGGGAGTCTACAGGAGAGTTACTCAATCTCAATATTGTGTCCCCAGATGTTTGGGAGAAAGCAATTAGGGCAAGGATAGGGTCTGGAAATATGGTCCTAGGAAAATAAAATACTAATTGTTTTAGTTATCTGGCCAACTTGCTCAATATTTACCAGTATCACACTGGCTTAAAGCAAATTATGGCAGTAATTATACTCAATATAAAGCATTATAAATCCCAATTAAGCAAAGGTGATCAATCTGGATAAAGAGAAAAACCCACTTATGTGTTACTTCTATACCAAATAAAAATGATATTAATTTGATTTTATTTAGCATTTCTGCATGTTTTTATCAGGAGATTTTTCAGGTTTTCTAAAACATGATATTTCCTTCCCTCAATGTAAATACACTTTAATGTATTCTAGAAAACTCTACACTATTATGTGTTTGAATACCGTTTTTTACTTGAAAAATTCTTTCTTTACCTACGACAAATCATGTAGTGGATAAGATTTTTTATGTTTTCCATTTCTATAACTCTTTCAAAGTCATGACTTCCACTTGTTTCTGATATCATTAATATATTAATTTCATATTATGTTTATATTATAACCCTATGAATTGTTTCTAGTATAGAGTCTCAACTGCCCACTTTGTAAGCATGTTTGACACAAGTTTGCATACACTCAAAGAATTAAGCATTTAAACTATGTTTACATTTTGTTTTCACAAGTAAAATAACTTCTTAACTCTAAATTGCCACAAAGTCTCATTTAAAGTACTGAAATATTTAAGAAATCCTGTATCTTTGATAAATGTGAATTGGAAAGTTTGAAAAGGAAAATCTCTGATTTCAATAATGGATACTATAGGCTGAATTGTTCCCCACCCCCCAATTCATAGTGTTGTGGGTTTGCCGAGCATAAAAGTAGAATTCAGTTGAAAGTATAAAAAAGGCAATACAAAGAAGTAATTTTAATGATTATCCTTATGAATTCCCGTTGCATTTACGCTAGAAAGAGTAGTAAATGAACATATTAGGCAGAAACAATAAAAAGTTAAGAAGATCAATGTTAAGAAGATCAATAAATAAAGTTAAAGAAACTCAAGAAGATCAACGAATAAAAGTCTCAGTAAGGTAAAAGGTTTTTTGAAGTCAGGATACAATGGTTTGTGAATGACTTGTAATTTTGAAGGCATTAGTAAAGAGTTGAATGCTGGAAACTGAGCTGATGAAGGTGGTGAATTTTGGGGAAATGATAAGAACTAATGAATGATCATAGGAGTGAATAGTTTAGAAAAGATTGAGTAGTATTTGGAAGAGAAGTGGTCACAGAGTGAGGTGACAGTTATTGAAAGAGCTGTCATTGTAGATAGTGAAACCCCAAGATATATAACAGAAATAATGCTGAAAATAGTAAAGCTCTCAAGGAATTACAAGTGGTAACTTAGGAATCAATAGATAACTACAACGAGAGATCACTGGTTGTACAGTCTTATAAGAAGAAAGTCAAAGTAGTCTTCTAGGATGGGTGGCTGAAAATAACCTGTAAAGATAAATTACAATGAGTATAAAAGAAGTCACCTTCCCACACGCACCAATTGTAGGAGATAAATGTGGGTCAGAATAATAACTTGTAAGTTTGATAATATTAAATAGCAACAAGATCTCTTTATTTCATAGTTTATTTTATAGTTATTTAATAGTTCTCTTTATTTCATAACTATATGTTATAAATTATTTTAAGACAATTTAACAGATATCAATTTTATCTTCTGTGATTATTCTGAATAGTTTACAAAATGCTACAATTCATGGGCTTAAAGTTTACAATGTTTGCATCCTGGCACTGTTTTGAGTTTAGCATACATTCTCCCAATTGATGATATGCACTTTAAAATGAGAAATTCATAAGATAAAAATCTAATTTTTTACTTGAATATTATATTTTAACATGGAAGTCAAAAAAATCTTAAAAGCAAAAGATCTAATATTTAATACTCTCTAACTTTCAAATATTAAAAAAGTATATTTTGAAACTTTTCTCAAGAATTTATGCTAATATAATAATATTGTATCATTTCTATTTCAGGGTGGTTTTGTTTTCAAAATATTTCTGGGAACTATATAATAATTGCATCCTACATGTTTCTAAAGACACAGTTGAGATTCCAGAGAAGATGACTGCTGGCAGATCAGTAGTCTTACAGTGATGAGTTACAGTTTTATAGAGTTTTGATGCAAATATTCTTCTTAGTTGACACTGACTACAATTCAAGCAGCGCTTGTTCTAGTTATGAATTGTTGTCTTTAAAAACAATCACTAAGAAAAAAGAAAAAAATTACAGCAATTGTCGAAGACACTAAACTATTGATTTCTGGTGCTTAAATTGTCACAAAACTGAACAGAAAGTCACTCCTGAAACTTTTGTCTAGTTAATATGTGTCACAGTCAGATGCTTTCATTCAAGTTCTGACTTCCCATTTGAAAGAGGATCAACTCCTGGGCCCTGAGGTGAGGGGCACTGAGGCAAGAGCTTGTTTTACCATGGAACATGAGAGAACAAACAATTTGTCTCACTTTTGTTTTCAAACCATTTTTCTCTACGAAACCAGTTGGATCTGGTCATTCTCTGATTGCCTTTCACAGTGCAGTAATGGACCTCATCATAACATTTGTTTTAGCGACGACATTGATTTTTGTAGGAAGTTGTGGAGCTGAGTGTCAATAGCCTTGAAGGGGTGACATATTCCAAATGACAGAGAGAAAGTCAGAGAGAGAAAAAATGAAAGCATACATTATGAAGGAACAATGTTTTATTTTTGCAGAAGGATTTACAACAAAGCAATGATTAACATTATATAAATGATTTTGTTGGAAATGGAAACCATTTTCAAAAAGTTTCTGATACATGAATTTGCTCATAAATAGTTATTTAATTGAATTAATCAGAAGATAACACTGTTCTGCAAAACAATTTTTTAAGAATCCTGCAAGCAGCACGTTAAAATAATAGAAACTTTAGGTAACTTGGGAGTTGTTATGCTATTTGCAATGATGAACTTATCTTAATATCCATGAAAAGAAGGGATTTTACTTTAGTTTTTTTTTCTTTTTCTTTTTCTTTTTTTGCTGAGGAAGATTATCCCTGAGCTAAAATCTATTGCCAATCTTCCTCTCTTTTGCTGGAGGAAGATTCACCCTGAGCTAACATCTGTGTCAATCTTCCTCTATTTTGTATGTGGGTTGTCACCACAGCATGGCTGCCAACAAGTGGTGTAGGTCTATGCCTGGGAACCAAACCCAGGCCAAGGAAGCGGAGTATGCCCAAC
Organism: Equus caballus; assembly: GCF_041296265.1. NCBI lineage: Eukaryota > Metazoa > Chordata > Mammalia > Perissodactyla > Equidae > Equus > Equus caballus. Next base: position 144,973 of record NW_027221925.1, read on the forward strand.
TTAACCACTAGGCCACAGGCCCAGTGTGAGTTTTTTTTGTTTGTTTTAAACTAGCAAGAAAGTGAGCACAGAATGATGGTCCAAAATCTAGGGAATAATGGATATCACTTCAATGTGAACTCAACACTTCCGCCCACTGCAAAATTTTCAGTTCAAACATAAATCTCACAGAGACTTACCCTGAAGGAAAATTAATGCTCTCTGCAACAGGAAGAAAAATAAAAGACAGCTCCTCCAAATACAAGTCGTTCTAAGACTAACAATGCTGTGTTTCATTTTACACTAGGATTCAACTTGGTGAGTTCGCATTAATCCACATCCATGGCTGTTGAAAATTAGGAAGCCATCTAAACTCTAGACAATAAAAGAAGTACACCTTACTTATAGGTTAACTTTCTTAGAGTTCTCATCACATCTTTCTGACTAAATTGCAAATTGCTTGTGTCTTTATTGGACCCAAACATAAGCTGAACCACCCCTCTGTGGATACAGCACACAGCATTTACTGCTATATTTCAAAAATGGTTATGGGAGACATTTCTCCATGGGTCTCTCACGTTTGGTTGGGCTGTGTCTATCTCTGATGAGTTTACTCCTAAGGCATACCCTTCCAGGCCCTGGGGTAGAGGGCTTTGATCTCGAGCCTTTCCTCCTTGGCTTGGTGAGATTGCAGAAATACTATGTTCTGCCTTCCAGAGGCTTTCTGCCTGGTTCTTTAAGACCAAACCCTATGCAAGTCTAGAATTTTATATAAATATATATGTATATATATATATATACACACAATAAAGTTTGACAATCAGATTATCCTCCTTAACAATAAATTAATATATTATATATTAATATAATATATAATATAAAAATATATGATATAATATAAAATAATATAATATATAATAATATAATATTTTGTTAAGGAGGATAGTCTGATTGTTAGACTGACTTTTCTACTCTTCCTTCTCATTAGGATTTTGGCCCTCATTCTACAATTTTGTGCTCCACCTCCAAAAGCAAACCCGTATCTTTGTTGATTTCCCTAGTCCTAGCAGAGGCTCTTTGCTCAGGAAAAGTTCAGATTGTAGGTCTTATGCCTAAGGCTCAGATTGGCGAGTACCCCTGTGGAGCAAGAGTTCCTTCAGAATGTCATTTCAGCTCCCTGCCGTAATCCCATCACCAGAGACTTGGCCCCTTTCCTCTCAGAAATGCTAGACTTTCAGTGCTACAGCCAGAAATAGCCTCAGGAAATCGAGATGAGTTGGTTAACCTAAAATGAGAATCTACTAACATATTGATTTTTAATGTGGAAAAATTATGGGGACTTCCAGTATGACGATTCTTATTGTTTTTTATTTGCACCAAAGTCATGTACCCGAGCAGCAAAATGATATTCCAAGACTCTTGCAACTGCTATTAAAAAATTACATTCAAGCTCACGAAAGATTCCTCCTCAGTTCTTGCTTCTTTCCATGGAGAATAGTTCAGTACTATTTTGGAACAAATCTTTACTCACTTTTTTAACTTTGGTTTTACCATCAGATACTATTAATTTCATAATAATTATGCTCTTCTACAGAGTGTAGCAAGACTCTGCATTTTTAAACCCAGCACCTTCACTGATTAGTTATGAGACTTTGAATAAATTCCAAAATTTTTCTGTTTCTTCACCAGTAACACATGCATTATATCTGTTTGCTATATGTGTTAAATGAGTTCATATCTGTAAAGCACTTAAAACAGTGGCTGTCATTGGATCAATGCTATATAACCATAGATTAAATAAATAAAATAAAAACAAATACAATATTTTCTTTTAAATTTTGATAACTCATTTCCCACCATAGCCTGCAGGCATAATTATTTCTACTGTCTGTTGGAATTTAAAGCATTTGGCTTTTGGATGAAATTTCACATGGCCATAGCCTGTAATAAGTTTTTCTTTTCACAATGTGTGATATGTTTGTATTAAGCTAGTATTTCCCAGGTCATTCAGGGAATCACACAGGGATCATTCAAGATTCTACTTGAATGTGTATCTATTTATATGCTTCTTGAGGGCACCATCATTCATGCACATGAGTTTTACTACTACATTGTGCTGACATCTTCTAAATCTACTTTTCAGGATCTGCTGACCCGGTGCTGACTCTCCCTTTGCACCGTTGTCTTTATGACATTTGAGTGTGGAATAGATGTCACCTGCAATAATTCTCCTAATAAGAGCATCGAGAATTGCCGCTTACAGGCATTTTCTGGTACACTGGTCAGATGATTTCCATGACAGTGATTTATCATAGCAATATGAATTTTTTGGCTTGCTCTCATTCGACTTATCTCTAGAATTTTTTTGAAATAAATATCTTTCTTATTTCTTGATGCAACATTTATAGTTAAGGTTAATGATGAATAGTCCAGTCTTCCTTGCTATACTAAAATTTATATGACTCCAGAATGACTATATAACTAAAATTTTTTAAAAGTGATTTTCAATTGCATAAAAGTTTTAGAAAAGCAATCATACTTTAATGCATACTTTAATGAATACTAAAGAACATGCCCGACTTGTAACCTCTGACTGCTACTGCTTGTTTGACTACATACTTGGTAATTCTTAAAGAAAAAGCAAATTCATAAAGAAGTAGTAATTAAAATTAATGGCTGACTCTTGTTCATATCTTCTCTACATAATCCAATTGTCCAACTCAGAAAAAATTAGTTTCCTCCAAAACACCTCAAATGTACTGTTCTACCAAGCAAATTCATTCACTTTGTCTATTTTGTAACACAATATTGTGGGAGTCTACTAACATCATTGGACATTTTGACATGCATTTTTTCCTTAGAAGATTCAAATTGTCTCTATAAATTATTCCTTTATGTCAATATGCACCATTAATTTTAACAACCAATAATTTGAATTTTAAAAATTATTTGAAGTGGAATTACTACCGTGAGTTTGAAAGATGTGCAAGAAAAAACATTCCTGCCAATGATAGATCTGTTCTTAAAACAAACAAACAAATAAATAACAGCAAAATAAACACTAATGCTCAGTTATTTTGAAATAATGGTGATGCAAAGACTTCTGTTAATAAAATAGTATTTTGCTCTGAGTTGGATATGTTGGTATTGAATTGTCAAAAATGAACATTTTCAACAGACAACATTAATTTGACATTTCAAATAAAAGTATCACCAATCTCTTACAAAAATTTGCAACTACCAAAATCTAGATTGAGATAACAACTTGAAAATTTGGGCACAAGCCTGGAAGTTTCTATTTGCTTATTACCAATATTTTCACAGAATTAATAATATATTCAACTGAAGGAACACTTACCTACTTAAGATTTGGTGACTGCATGGACACACAACTTTAAATGTATATTAGAAATATATTGTTTGTAAATAGAAAAGAAAAATGTTAATGCCCTTAAAACCAAGAAAAAATACCAATATACATATACTTCAGGCAACCAATTTTATTTTCTTGGTATTCTTTGCTTTACCAGTGATGTTGCATTAGTATGGCTCTAAATAACCTAGCTTCTTCAGTTAATAAATTATGGTATGATTCCTTAAATAACAGGAGAAATAAAGATATGCCCACAGGTCCTCTTTTTACCAGCAGATGGCTCTCCTGATGTTTTCACCTCATAAGTATATATATAGGTTAAAATGCCAAATTAAAATAGTACCAAATGTAAATATGTATTTTCTACTTCATGCCAGGATTAGTATGCGTATTCACTTCCATCTAAGGTACTTTTACAACCTTCTTGAAATGCATTGAAAAGGTAATACAATTAGAAACACTTTTCAAATAAAAACATACTTTATAAACAATTTTCTGGCTATACTGTATTTTTTCACTAATTGAGAAAGACAGACTACAGTTTCCCTGCCTGTTTGTACAGAAAACTTCAGAAAAATGTGTTCATATGACTAGGTCATAAAAATTAAAAACTGGACGTGGATGAACCATTGAATTATTCAAATTTATTCTTTTAAAATATAATTCACTTTAAAATACTTCCATGCTAATGTAAATTTTCAATACGTTTTCATAGCCGTTGGACTGTGCCTTCACAGGAACTGGAGAGAGCTGGTGGTGCTCCAATAAATCATTAGCAACAAGGGCCAGAATATAAACCTATCTTACCGTTTATCTTTATAGCGCCAAAAGGAAGTCCTACCCCCTTGAAGATAAAAAGCTAACCAGACAGATAATTATTAAAGAGACCTGCAACAAAGTTAAGATTTTGTTTATTCTTGGTTGAGGTTTGGTGTTTCTTAAGAAATCGTGTTTTAAAATTGTCCATTTCTGAAGGTTACGGCAAGTTGCTTTGGACTTAAACATGAATAACCTCACAAAAGATATTCCATGGTGACGTGTAGGACTTCCATTAATTTACTTTTACCATCTATTCTTAAAGTTTAGGCCATCAGGTTTGGCCCAAACAATGTTTCTTTTGACATTCAAAATTCTTGTCCTCTAAACATAATGGTGGATTGAATAAAAATAGATAGTAGATATAAAAAGTAATTGATTTAAAATCCATTGATTTAACACAATTTAAAATCTTAGTGATTTATTCTAAATAGTAAAAGTTATTTCAAATACTCATAATTGGGCAAATAGGTATACATACACAGCTAAGAGGCAGCATATTTATAATGCTAAGACTGTCGGCAGTCAGTACAATGTACCCTATGTTGCTTATAATTATATTTCTTTCATAAATCCAGGAGAGACGCCAAACATTTCCTTTTAAAATTAACTTGAACCAACGCTCATGGCCTAGTGGTAAAATTTGGCACACTCCACTTTGGCTGCCCGGGTTCAGATCCCTGGTGTGGAAACGCACCACTTGTCTGTCAGTAGCCATGCTGTGGCAGCAGCTCACATAGAAGGACTTGAACGACTTATAATTAGAATATGCAACTATGTACTGGGGCTTTGGAGAGGGAAAAAAAGAAAGAGGAAGATTGGCAACAGATGTTAGCTCAGAGTGAATTTTTGCCAAATAAATAAATAAATAAATAAAATTTACTTAATTATTTCATTCATATTTCATGTAAGCAAATGCAGAGTTTTGTTTGTATGTTTTTTAATTTATGCCTAGACTGAACAATGTTATATATACTTATCTGAAGTTATAATTATTTCTTTCCATATATTTTTTGTCAACAATGTTCTGCACTGAAAATTTAAAGAAAAACTCATCTATCTAACCTACCTATCATCTATCTATCATCTATCTTCCTATCCATCAATCTATCTATCTCTCACCTATCCATCCCTGTTATATAGTTTTCTCACTTTTTATTAATTTCTTAAGCTTCATTGTTAGTTCTTACTACTTTCTTTTAATTTAATTTTGAGATAGATTCTTATAGCATTAATTTTCGCCTCTTGTTAATATAGAGATCATAGATTACATATTTTCTCAGCTTCTGCTCAATTTCCCAGGCTTTGCTATGTTGCATTGTGTTACAAATTTTTAGAGATTTTAATCTTTTTGTTATTAACTTTCAACTTAATTACCCTGTTCTGAGAAAATACTTTGAAGGACATAGATGAGGAATGCTGCAGCCAGGGAAAGGAGTAGAATGCCAGGGGTAAAAAGTTATACTTCTGGAAGAAGGAAAGAAATACTTATGAAGGCCACACCCCTGAGACACAGGGCCACCTAAAGGGCAAGCAGTAATTAGATGAATATAGAACACTCCTCTCTCCCCAACCACATCAACAAGCCTCCAGTAAAACAATGGATTATAACTGAAAGAATTGCAAGACACAGACTCTCTATGAGAAGGAGTACATGGGAAAGATCCTAAATCAAAATGGAAGATTAAAAACAAAGACATTTGAGGAACTTGAAGCCCTGACACACAAAGCTATGGAAAATAATAAACATCTCTCAATTCCTATCCAGATTAACATAAATCCTCACAGTAAAGGCCGATTTTCCTCAATCCCCACTACTCAGAACAAAATGTATTTCAATAAAGAAGTTAAAAATCATGCAGAAAGGCAGGAAAAAAATGTACTCTAATGAGACAAAATAATCATCAGAACTAGACTCAGATATGAGACGCATGATGGAAGTATGAGACAAGGAAGTTAAAATAACTTTGATTAATATGCGAAGAGCTATAATGGAAAAATTAAACAACATACAAGAACACACGGCAATGTAAGTATAGATATGGACACTCTAAAAGGGAAACTGAAAGAAAATGCTTGAAATGGAAAACTCTGTAACAGAAATGAAGAATGCTTTGAAAGGTTAATCACTACACTGGACACACCCAAAGAAAAACAGTGAATTTGCATATATGTCAGCAGAAGTGTCCCAAATTGAAATGCAAAGAGAGGTAGAAAAAGAATGAACAAAAGTCAGGACAGAACATTCAAGAACTCTGAAATGATATTTTTTAACATTTCATTCCCTTTTATACTAGGATTCATCATTTCTATTGCAAAAACATTATTGCTGTCAATCTTGTTGTTACATTGAAGATAATGTACCACATTTCTACATCTGTTTAATATTTTGTTTTAAACTAAGATTTCATAATATCAATCTTTTTTTTTTTTTTTTGGAGTGTGTGGTACTGTGGATTTTAACACCTGGAGCTAAAGCCACAGTCAGTATAGGGAGCGGTTAAATCTTCCCCTAATAAACCCCTTTGTGATATTTCTTTACCTTTATCCTTTTTCCAACAATATTTCTATGCTTTCTTTAACCATTTCTTTTTTTTCTTTTCTCACTACTGGTGTCTCAAACTTCATGAATGTGATATCTTTCACCACGTTTGGAAAATTCTCATCTACTACATATCCTAATATTGATACTGCTTTATTTTCTCTCTCTTCACATTCTGAGACCTCGATCACTTGTATATTTGAACACTTGATTATCTTCTATAAGTCTCTCATGCTCTATTCTGTATTGTTCCTATCTTTCTCTGTGCTTCACTCTGAATTATTCAGTGGTGTATTTTACATATTACTAATTTTCTCTTTTGGTTTGTTGATTCTGCTGCTAATATTATTTATCAAACTGTCTATTTTGAATTTTTTCTCAATTTTATCATGTCTATTTTACTCTCCATATGTTTTATTTTCTGGCAATATTCTATATTTTCTAATTTCTTAACATTTTATTCATACTTATTTTACCACTTCTGTATTAAAACCCTAGTGTCTAGCTTACTTATGGGTCAGTTTCTTTTATTTGTTTTTTTTTCTGTTTTCAATAATTTTTTATATTTTCTTGCATGCCTGGCAAAGTTTTGATTACTTACATTGATTACAAAAACTTATTGAGGCTCTGCGTTGTGTCGTCTTTATCTAGAGAGTATTTCCTTTCCGGCTGTCAGATAACGTAAGGGCAGATCGTCTTATTCTGGTAAAGGTAGGCCCTTCCCTGGTTACAGCTCTTTAAGAGTTCTAACCAAAATCCTACTAAATATGTGCCCGGCAAAGTTCTTGTTCAACCCAGAAATCCAGATGTTGTTTGGTTTGTTTCATTCCAGTACCATTAAATGGCTGAACTTGAGTGACATCTCATTCCCGCTTACTTACTGCGTTCAGCACCAAGCATGTTTAATTTAGGCAGCAAAAACTTGCTGTTGGGTAACATTGAACAGAATATGCATTCTCTTCTCTATGATTGCCTTCTCTCTAGGATCTTGCCCCTCAAAGATTGGCTAATATATATCAATGAATTCACATATTTTTGTCTCCCCAGACTTGTGAGATAGCTGTAAATGCGAGTTTGTGGCATTTGTTCAGTTTTTTGCTCTGCACTGTAATTCAAAACAAGTCTTTAAGGAAATGCAGGGATAACTTCAATGTGTTCATTTCTCTCTGACATCTTGGCCCCTCAAGTCCTGGATGCCTTGGTTGTTCTCCAATGACTTTAAACATCTGTGGGTTTGGGTTTTATTTTGATATTCTTATCTAGATTTTGTAGTCATTTTTGGTGGTAAAGTTAGTCTTATTCCAACTTCTCGATACTAGCCTGAAGCAGGATTTTTTCCTTCCTTCTGTTTTAAATTACTGTTCTAATATAACTCAATTAACTCTTGATATTTTCACATCATATTATTTCAGTAGGCCATAAATATATATCTTTCACCAGTGTTTTAGCTCCTGCATAATTGGGCCCTGTCTTTGTGCCTAACACAAAGTAAATCCTCAATAAATATTTATTAGATGAATAAACAAAGGAGTATGTTTGAGTATGTGATCTTTTGCAAATTGCTGATAATGCATCAATCATTTCTTTATATATTCTGCTTCATATTACTTTCATTCAATCATCAGTGCCTTTTATTTACTCTTTGTTCTCATTTTACTCTTAATTTACCTTTTATTTCCCCAGGAATCAAGTAAGCTTTAAGTCCACATATAAATGTATTTTCTGAATAAATACATATTTATTTTTATTTCTTATCTATTTACTTATTAATTATGGAGCAACATCATGATGACAACACAGGGGGTCAGTGATGGAGAACTTCAAATTGCCAGAAGAGACAGTGTGCCTTAATTATTGTAAGATTATTCACATAGTTTTCTATTGAGCCTGACATCTGTCTTTCAATTTTGTCATCTGAACATATTCCTGGACTTTTCGTTCAGTATATTTTAACACCATTATATCAGGTTAGCTGCCCTATTCTTTCCTCACCTAGTTCTTTAGGTAGGATAAGGACTCTGCATATAATACCTGACATTATGATAATGCTAAAACCTGGCACCAGCTCCTAGTCATATGTCCAGTCAGGGTTCATCTCTGATAGTAGGACTAGGACCAACTTTAAACATTGTAGGGCTTTTTGTGGCTACTTTAACCCAATACTTGATTGGAATTTGGTGAGAACAGATGCTAACACTTAAGAGTGCTGAGCTATTTTAAATTATTTTATCTTCTAGATATTTGCAACAGGATTGCCTCATGTTACAGTTGCCTTGGAAGATTTATTTTTTCAGACAGATTTTACTAAAGATCTATCAACCCAGAAATAGGATTCTGGTAATTTACTCATGGTAATTCATAGAAGATTCAGATTAAGCATTCCTTGGCCATGTGTGATAAACACTTCACAATATACACCTAAATTAAAACATTGAAGTTGATAGAAAACTTTTGGTAGTATAACGTTTGCATAACCACGTTTTTCCCTAAAACCGGAAATTACATATTTATATATTTCTGTACAGTTACTAGTGATTATCATACTCAGAAAGACTGAGTACAAAAATGAGACATTGTATTTTATCTTATTATTTTTATTTTTCACATGAACATTATAATGAAAAATTTTTGAACAAATATAAAAATAATTTGCATTCCCTTTGCTATATCTTGCAATATAAACTATATTATTTTGAGTAAAAATATATACTTCTATGATTTAGCATGAGATGTGAAATTACAACTTAAAAACACCAAACTCCTGGAGAAGATTCAATACAGAGAAGACAAATGTCCCTCCACATGCTTCTCATATAAGAAAAAGCATAAACGATACATGCGACTTGAAAGATTTAATATTAAGCCACGAACAATAATCATCAGAATTCAGTTTGTAGGACATGAAATATTTTCCAATATTTTTTTAATGTTAAGCCAAATCAGAAAATGTTTCATTCATTTTATATTGCGAGTCCAAATAGTCTCATTGTCAAGAAAATGTTCTTTTAAATGAAGTAAGAAACTAATGATTTTATATTGACGTGCATTTGCTCTTTAGATCATTAGTTTAAAAATGCCGTTCAGTAGGTCAAGCAAGCTAGTACAAGTAGACCATTAGCTCTTAAGCACTTCAGCAATTGTAAAAGTGCTGAAGCGTAACGTGTGTTTTCCTTTTTCTAGAATTTAAGATAGAATATTTGCTGAAGGATCCCATTTGCATTAAATGATGATGTAACATAATGTAGACTAGAATCATTCTAATTCTAGAGACTTCTATAAAACAATGCCTTAATATTATGTAATGAATTCAGTGTTATTTTTAAAGGAAATAATTGCTTGCTGGAATTTTCAATAATTCTTCAAAAATTAGTGATAATTCTAATGGGAGGATTTACAATTTAGAGAGAAATATCAAACTTTACATTCTTTTTCTAATACAACATTGTTTCTATTTTTGTTCCTCAAAAGGAATAAAATATATTAAAAATACAAAGAGTATTTATATATCCCCATATATTAGGAAAAGTTAGCATTTACAAATGTATAATGGTTTTCTTTGTTATCTTCACTTAACAAAGTTCAGTCATCTCCTGGGGAATTATAGTACTCAAACACAATTCTGGAGAATATCTTTTCATAGAATGAATATTAAAATTATTTAATTCCATACGTATGCCACTTATATGACAGATTCTTAAGACAGAAAGTTTTAAAATTTCCTAATAGCCATAATTCTTTTGTATTCAAGACATAGAAATGAAATTTTAACTAGCGTTCATGTGGTATTGTTGGTTTGGAAATGATGCTGAGGTTTCTCACATAAGCTAAGGAAAGTTACAGACAAATCTCAGGGGAGAGCATAGAGACAGCTTGTCTTCAGGGAAAATTGATAGCAGGGAGTCAAAAGCCATCAGAATTCTTTCTCCTTTTTGAGTCACTGTTTTTGTCTGCATGGTTGTTTTACTTGTTTTTATTACAGATGAAAGCTTTTCTAACCGTGTGTGAAGACGGCCAGGTAAATCATCTGAACTTCACATACACCAATTCCAGAGAAGGAAAGGTTCCGTAGTTCTTAATTTAAATAATTTAGAGAATGCTTTCACTTAGTGCGTATTCAATTATGGGTGACAGCGTCTTTAAGAATATAAGGATATCCATTTGAAATTTGTGATTTTGGTGATGGGAGACGAATTTCACCAAAATGGGGAAGTTTATTCTATTAGAAGTGAGGAAGCTTGATCAGGCAAAGCAGGAAAGGTGCCTGCAGTGTTCCCGATACGCTATCCCCAGTCCTCTCTCCGCGCGTATTCAAACACGACTGAGGAACTGGTTTCTCCTTGGACTACAAGATAGCCTCAATGGTAAATTCATTGTGTTTCTAGTAATATAATACTTATATATGGAGAAATAAAATGTTTCTGTTCGTTAAGAAGTCAGCAAATATACTTTCGTCATGGAGAAACACAGGCATAGAAGAAAGACATATTAATTTTGTGAAAATATTTCTTACCAAGAATTATTATATTTGACTCTCCTTTGACAACTTCATATTCTCTCCCAGAAAAAGTGCATATCCAGAGTGGGCAACCGATTTCACAGAAAGTGTTATTAAATTTATGTATCCATTTGTAAATATTAACAGAAAAAGCATAGCTATGCTTACATAGGGTGGTCATATTTACTTTTATGACAAAGATATTTGAATTGCACCAGAAAAGTTTAATCTTCTAACACAAAAATTTTGAAAGATGTGTAACGTTTCCGTTTATTCCTAATATGGTTGAAGTTCACCCTTCAATTCTAATAATGAAAAAGAAAACTAAAAGAGTTTTTAAAAATGTCAATAACAAGATGTAATGTGTAAAATCAGCAGTGAGAAATCTCCTGACAAATATTGTCTAGTTTTTCAACTATATGTAAGTTAGACCTGTATGAATTGTTATTATAAGAAGTTTTCTTTTTTCCATTTATCTAATGCTTAGTGAATTAGTATATTAGTTTCAGATAATGTATTTTTTCAAAAAATATCATCTTAAAAGCCAAAAATAACAGCAATGCGGAAGAATTTACTTTCTCTAAGTAAATAGTGATATCTCTATATGTGTCAGAATTAACTTCCATAAGGAGTTGAATCATCATGATAATATTAATAATAATATTTATGGCTAAGATCTGTTCCAGACACTATTATATGTTTGGGGTTTTTCTAATAGTAAATATCCTTACAGAAACTCTATGAGTATTATTAATAAAAGAGAAATATGGGTCATGGAGGGTAGAGGAATTATTCAGGGTTCCATAGGTAGCAAATGTGGAACAAAGATATGAATCCAGGTTCTCTTATTCACACCCGAATAAATACTAAGCTCTAGTTTTCTGAGTTTTATAGTTAAATGTCTAGTATTTCAAACAGCCTAAATCTTGAAGATGAAGGAGTCTCTCTACTTTTAATGTTAAACCTACTGACCTTTTTTTTAATATTGTTCATTCTTTTCATTAAGATGTGTATTCCTTTCTGCAAATTTTTCATATATATATGTTTTATAATATCATTTAGAATTTTCAGTCTCTATTGTTATAATAATTACTTTGGGAGGTTTTATATTTAATTTCTTTTAAAATAGTTTGTTTAATATGTCATTTGAGCTTTTCTATTATAAGCTAATTTTATTTCTGTGGGAGGCTCTTATTGATATACACCTACAGAGAAGTTTTGAATTTGCTTTTGCAGGGAAGGTTTCGAGAACAAATCAATTACATGTTTAAATCTATGGTTGGGGTTCTCACATAACCATGTAGCACACATTTAGAATCCCCGTGTACTTTCATAATTTAAGCTTGTGTTTTAAATTTTTCTTTTGTGATTTCTTTTTCCCCAACCATGCTTAGAAGGGATGAATAGGTACATTTCTGCTTTGTTCAGCCAGTTTAGACGAAGTTTTTCTAGGTCTGGTTTCACAAAAAACACAGCTTTTTTGTGTTTCCAGCTTTTGGCAAGTGACTTAGTTCTCAACATCTGCCAATAGATTTTTTTAAAACTATTTTAATAGATACTAACAGCACAAACCCTAGACCCTAAAATGATGACTTTGAAATAGTAAGGAGTTTTCATTTGCATTGTAATCTAGTATACACAAATACAGACATACACACAAACACAAAACCACATCTTTTCAAAAATAAAACTTACCTTTTTCATAAGAGATTCATTCTGATTAATGCTACTCAGAACTCTTCAAGTGTAATTTCCAAACATGGACAAAAACAACCATCAAATAAAAAATAAAGACTCTTCAATGATGTTCTTTGCCCTATTTATAAGGGAGCTAGTAACATATGAAGACAGGCTCAAATGGGAATTTTAGAAACTAACTATTAACATGAAATTGCATAAAGGAACGTTAGGATAAAATCACAAGGTAAGATACAAACTGATTAATGACCTACGTGGCAATAAACTGTAATTCTTGGTGTTATTATAGCTAGGGGAATCAATTATTTCCCCACTTCCCAAACAAAAATCTACAAGTTAACTTCTGCGTATGTGCCTTTAGAAAATAACTGTCAGGGGCCGGCCCGGTGGCGCAACAGTTAAGTTTGCACATTCCTCTTCAGCCGTCCAGGGTTCGCCGGTTGGGATCCCATATGCAGACATGGCACTGCTTGGCAAGCCACACTGTGGCAGGCGTCCCACATATAAAATAGAGGCACATGGGCACGGATGTTAGCTCAGGGCCAGTCTTCCTCAACAAAAAGAGGAAGATTGGCAGCAGAAGTTAGCTCAAGGTTAATCTTCCTAAACAAAAAAGAAAACAACTGTCAATAAATCCTCGACTAAGGTCAACTCAAGCACAGATTACTGAGAGTACACTAAGAAATTCATTGCCTAATTTTAACATTCAGGTATTTTTTCTGACACTACCCACTAGATTGATTTCAGTAATCACTGATAGATCTCTATTCTCAGATTTAAAAGCAGGGCCTAAAACTTAAATTATATCTGATACCCTGGCTTTCTCTGACATTGCTCTTACTTACCTCACAATTTTTGCCCTTTTTTTTCAATTCTAGAAGTTAAAAGTTTTCCCTTTTTTTTTTCAGCATTGGACAGATTTTTTTTTTTAATTTTAATTAAAATTTCTATGTGTTTGAGTGTAACAGTGAGCGGGTCATTCTGCATCCACTCAATGTGTCATGTTGCAGCATGTCCCAGCTATTGCTTTCCCACATTTCAGGCTTCAGATTCCATAGCACAATTTGAAATACGATTATCATTCACATGGAGCTTTGGAAGATCATTGAGCAAAATGGAGTCTGATTCTCCCACAGAAAGAATTCTTGCCCTGAAAATTCATTTTTTGTTATTTTTAAAATTCAATCTTTCTTCTTTTCCCCTTTTTAAATGGAGAAAAATGTAGTCATGTTTGATATTTAGTCAAATTATGAAAAATGTTAGGTTCAGTAAAAGAAACCTTGTAGTACAAGATTCTTCCTTCTTTTTTATGTGTATTTCTGTTTAATTTAAAAAGTAATGTTTGGAGAAGAGATCTTACTTCTGATTAAACAAAATATAATCACAGGGAAGTACTACAAATGGAAAACTTCAGTGAAATTATTTGAGCTTAAATACATATTTGATTATCTCATGTGCTCTCAAAATTTGAAATATTTTAACCAATATGCCTCATTATTCTAGTAGAGTCATTATTTTACACCTTGATGAAATAATCAAATCCCAACTTCTCAAAAAACTGCACTAGCCTTACTCGAAGGTGCCTAACACTAGTAGTTGCTCCTGTTGACATCACATGGTAATCACTAATAAAATTCTATCAACTTTTTCCAAAAGTTTATGAGGCAGAAAATTGTAAAGATGAGCAGCAAAAGGACTTGTTAGTAAGAAAGGAGTTTAATATATTCTGATCTCTGCCTGTCACATAAAGGAAATGAGTTGCTCTAGGAATCAAATTATTTAATATGTTGTTTTGCAAAACATTGCAAATTCTTTACAATAACATCTGTCTTCCAATACCCAGGGCAAAAGTAGTGTGTTTTCTGAAAATACACTTTTACTATGTAAGCATTGCTGGATTTATTAAAGGAAAATAGAAGACCACAATATTTGATCACCCAATCCTCCGTTTTCAAATAGACATCAATCTTATTAGGCAAGACAATTTCCTTTTTGTTCCATTATAATTGATAGAGCATTGCATTGACAGCCTACACCCCATTTTGTTGTTGCTGTTGTTTCTTCACCCTCTCTGCAAGTTAGGTTATGAATAAGCCGTAACAAAGTCACCAAAGGTCATAAAAGATCACCAACACATGTGAAAGCATTTTCTGGAAGCACTGGGGATACATATGTAAGCTGAAACTTTAAATTGCTGTTTTCATTAACTTTGAAGTACTCACAAAAATCAATGCTTCTTCCTCCAAAAATGGAGAGACAAAACCCATCCTCATTTTCAGAATTTTGTTAAAATTCATTGTCAGCAGTGGAAACAAATCTCTCTAAAGAAGTTCTTCAGAGAGTCGTTCCGTTAGCTGTCAAATACTGCACTTAGTGCCTTCAACTCTGTCTTGAAAATAAGTGTCATCTGTTGACATGTCTTGTCATTTTGCCTCCATCTATTTGTCTTTCTTCCAGTATGTCCTAAGTAGTATATTACTTATAATGGAAGTCCATGACTACAGCAGAATAAGTAATATAGTCATTCTAATTGCATTGACATTTTACAATTTTTGCATCTTTTTTAATCTCTGTAAAATTAGAAAGGTAAGCGTGAATTATTTGAAATAATAAAGAAAAGTCATATCTTAAGATATGCACTATAAATTTATTAAAATCCATCACTGCATTTCTTGATTTCTACTAAAACATGGGAGAATATTTTTTTCTCATAATGAGACAATCTGTATTACTTGTTAATTCTTAACTAAAATGCCATAAAGCTGAAAATTTATACATATGACGGATTTATTTATGCTTTGACTACTTTCCATCCTTAGAGATTATTACTGTCTTATAAGAACAGAAATAAACAAGCTAAATTACATTTGTTTTAGCCATTTAACTGACTGAGGAAAATAATATGCTAATTGACCAGTAGCAGTAAACATTATCTTGTTTATTAATTCCTGGATTTATAGCCTCATAAAATAGCCTTTGTACTTAGTACTGCAACATACACTTTCAATTTCATGGCTAGAAAGTTTTTATCTATTACAAATTAAAAATTCTTTCATTTTAAATGTCCCAAAATAATATGCTCATAAGAAACTCTGCCTGAACTTATCTCTCCATCTGTTTCATTGAGGAAAGCCTTAATCTGCAGAGAAAAGGGCAAAAACAAACAAAGAAAAACCTGTAGCTTGAGTACAGACTAGAAATCGACCGCAGCTGGGGAGGGATGGGAAATATATGCTGGGCCCAGCATTACCCGTGGAGGAGGGACAGTAACATTTGTAAACGGCACACACTTGCTACCCGGGTTCTCAGTACCTAGGAAGACCAAGGCCCAGTCAGGCCACCGAAGAAAGCCCCAGTCCCTGTGCCCCGCCCCCAGCACAAATCTAGCAAGCTTTTAATAAAAATAACAGTGGGATACAGCTAGTGAGGCTACAAGAGACAGATTCTCTCTGAGGAGTGACAGAGATGTAAGACCTGAACCTAGATGGAGAGGAAAAAACACTGTATTACGAGAGATACCAGAAACAACAATGTAGTGTGTTTTTATAGCAATGCCTAGGGAAAAGCAAGGTAATAAGGGATAGAAAGTAGGATTTGGGAATATAAGGTTCATATACCTCATGTGAAATAGTTGATTATTATTTGAAGATAGCCTCAGAACAATTTAAAATATATATTATAAATCCTAAGGCAATCACAAAAAGGTTTTAAATATAGATATAAATAATAAGTCACTAGAGTAGATAAAACAGAATAATAAAACTGATTAATCAAAGTCAGAGAAGGCAGAAAAATAGGAAAAGAAAGCAAAGAAAAAATGGGACAAATAGAAAACAGCTAGCAAAATGATCTGATGGCTTTAAAGGTAAATAGGTTAGCATACCAGTGAAAGAAGTTGTCAGAAGTCATACCCAAATTTATCCTATTATTAAGAAGCTCACTTAAAATGTAAATATGTAGTAAAAGTAAAAGGATGGAGAAAAATACCATGTATCTCTATATCTACTTTAAAAATTAAATTAACAATTAATAACCTTCAGAAACAGAAAGCACCAAGCCAAGACAGTTTCACTGGTGAATTCTACCAAACTTTTTAAGTAGAAGGAACATCAATTCTCCATAATGTCTTCCAGAATGTAGAACCAGAGAGAACACTTCCTAAATTTTTCTGAGGCCAGTATTACTTTACTATCAAAACAAATAAAGTCACTTCAAGAACAGAAAACTACAGACCAATATCTCTCATGAACATAGATGCCAACCAAATCTAACAAAGTTTAAAGAGACTTGTACACCACAACCAAGTGGCATTTATTACAGCTAGGCAAGGCTAGTTCAACATTTGAAAATTGAGCAGTATAACCCACTATATCAGCAGAGTAAACAAGAAAAATAATATGGTAATCTCAAGTGATGCAGAAAAAGCATGAACAAAATCCAATTCTTATGCGTGCTATAAACTCTCAGAAAAGTAGAATGGGAAACTTCCTCAGTTTGATAAAGAACATGTACAAAGAGCCTACAGCTAACATCACACTTAATGGTGGGAAGTTGAATGTTTTTCTCTGGAGATCAAGAACAAGACTAGGAGGTCTTATCTTACCACAATTATTCAAAATCCTACTGGAAGTTCTGGTGAGTGCATAAATGAAACAAGAAAACGAACTAAAATGTATACATATTGGAAAGGAAGAAATAAAACTCTTTATTCCCAGATGGCATGGCTGTCTGCATAGAAAATCTCAAAAAGTCTCCTGGAATTGATAGTGAATATCACAAGGGAGAAAAGTATAGGGTCAATATACAAAAGTCAATTGCTTTCTTATCTACCAGCATGAACAATGAAAATTTAAATTTAAAAAGGATTACTATTTGTATAGCAACAACAAAAAAATGAAATTCTTATTTCATTTCAAATGAAAGCCATTTCATTTGCTAGGTTTTAACCTAACAAATTATGTATGGGCTCTGTGTATGGGAAGCTACAGAGCACTGATGTAAGAAATAAAAGAATATTTAAGTAAATGAAGAGATATCCATGTTTATGGATTGAAAGATTCAGTTTTGTTAAGATATCAATTCCTCCCAATTTACTCTATAAATTCAAAGCAATTCCAATCAAAATCCCAGGTAGCTAGTTATATATATTGATGAGTTGTTCTAATATTAATATGAAAATCCAAAGGAACTAGAATAGCCAGGATAATTCTAAAAAAGAAAGAGCATAGCCTGAGGATTCACACTACCTGAATAATAGAATTACTAACCATCTACAGTAATTGAGGCGATGTACTGGCAAAGAACAGACCTATAGGTTTGTGGAACAGGATAGAGAGCACAGAAATAGATACACACAAACACAGTTAACTGATTTTAGTTCAGAGTGTGATGCCAATTCAACGGAGAAAGGATAGTCTTTTAAGTATATTGGCCTAGAACATTTGGAAGCTCATGTATTAAAACACATGAAGCTCTACACAGGCTCACATTTTACACAAAATTTAACTCAAAATTTTCATAGATTTGCACCCAAAATTTAAAACTATAACACAATTAGAAGAAAACAAAGGAGAAAATCTAATTGGCCTTAGGTTTGGTGATTAACTTTTAGATTCAACACCAAAAACATTATCGATCAAAGAAAAAATTGATAATTTGGACTTTATTCAAATTAAAAGTTTCTACTTTGTACAAAGTCATGAATGGAATGAAAAGACAAGCCAGAGAAAGAAAGAAATTACTTGAAAAATAAATATCTGACAAAAAATCATATTAAAATATACCAAGAATCCTTAAAATTGATGAATGAGAAAAAATCCAATTAAAAACTTGGCAAACAATATAAACAGACAACCTATCAAAGAAGATACGCAAATAAATACTAAGCATGTGAAAAGATGTTCAAAATCTGTCTTAGCTTAGGCTGCCATAAACAAAATACCATAGACTGGGTGGCATAAACAACATAAGTCTTTTCTCATAGTTCTGAAGGCTGAGAAGTCCAACATCAAGTGCTGGCAGATTTGGTTCCTGGTGAGAGCTCTCTTTCTGGCTTGGAGTCATCAACATGAACTCATGTTTAGCTTAAGATAGATACAGATGGATACACAGATATGTGATTGACAGATGATAGATAGGTAAGTAGGTAGATAGATAGATAGATAGATAGATAGATCGTTAGATAGATACATGAGTTAGTCTGCACACAAATATTTTCTTACTCTTCCATCTGAGAGGTCTTAGAAGCAAGAACACCTCAGTAGCAATAAGCACACCACCATGATCTTGTTTTCTTAAAAATAATTCTCCAGTAGAAGGAACCAAGTCACATAGGTGAAGAGGCATATTCTAATGCTGTTCAAGGGATATACAAGGTGAGCCTGAAGCTTCTTGCAGTGTCATAAAGTAAAGGAGTGGTAAACAAATAAATGGTTGTGGGTATGTCAAAAGAATGTGACATGCAACCTGAAAGAACTTTCAATGACCAAAACTGGTACAAGTACAGCAACAAAATAAATGATGATAGTATTGGATTTTAGTCCAAAGCGTAAAATAAATACCCATGAGTTCATTCTGTTGCAGGCAAGATATAAGATTCTCCCCAAGATTTTCAGTCCTTCTGGTGTATACATCTTGCATAATTTCCAGGACAGTGACTGTAATGGATATCCTTCCCATGACCAGGCTACGTTTTGACCTTAAGAAAGGGAGATTACCCAAACAGCCCTGACATAATCACATGAGCATCTTTAGAGCACAGAGTTCTCAATCACTGGCCATTGAAGAGTAAGTCTGAGAGGCCCTCCATCTGTCCAGAAGAAAGCAAACATTCATGCTGTGAATTGCCTACTGAGGGTCATGTCAATAGGATCTGAGAGTGGTCACTAGTTGAAAATAGCCTTCATCTGACATCCAGCAAAGAAAGCGGGCCCTCCATCTTACAACCACAGGAACTGGATTCTCTTAACAAGAGGAGTGAGCTTAGAAATGATTATTTTTCTCTCAAGTTTCCAGAGAATTTAGCCTGGTTGACACCTTGACTTCACCCTTGCGATCCCCTGACTGGACATTGCCAGAGATATTATCTACATAACTGAGGGCTAATAAATGTGTGTTGTATTAATCTGCTAAATTTGTAGTTTTTTGCTATGCAGTAGTATAAAGATATTACAGTATTATATAAATGAGTAATTAAATAAATAAATAGGGGAGAAAAAAACAAATCTTCCTAGCAGAATTCCAAATAGTAAATGTAGAAGGAATGTGGAAAGTAGAAAATCACCAGTAACACCACAATAATAACTGTTGTACACAACATCCACAGTTAATGATAAAATTAGCATGCTAAACTTCAAGGCTAAGCAGAATATTTGCATAGCTTCAAGGTATCTCCTCCAAATTATTTATTAAGTACTGTGATTGTTGTAATGAATGTCCACAGATTCTTTGATACTCTTCCCTCTGAGATACAGAGTTTAATTTCCTTTCCCTTTAGTGTCGGCTTATTTTAGCAACTAAGTTACAATAGTGTTTGGAAAAAGAAAAATAGTAATTTTACTGTAAGAGCAACTTGGCAGCTATCACTTTATCCAAGCAACCAAGATTAATATCATGAATCATAAGCCATATTGACATCATGTTCCACTGATTTGATGTGTTGAGGAAAGTATCTCATCTCTCTAGTATTCTTCCCCCAAATCCTTAATTACATAATAATCATGAGAAAATATCTTAATAAACTTAAATTGAGGTTGACTCTTTAAAAATACTGCTGCTGGGGGAAATTGAAATTGGTGCAACAACTCTGGAACACAGTATGGAGATTTCTCAAAAAATTAAAACTAGAAATACCAGCTATTGCACTTCTGGGTATTTATTGGAAGAACATGAAAACACTGGTTAAAGAAGATGCATGCACACCTATGTTCATTGCAATATTATCCACAATAGCCAACACTTGGAAGCAGCCTAAATTCCCATCCACAGAAGAATGGATAAAGAAGGTGTGGTATATTTATATACAGTGGAATACTACTCAGCCATATAAAAGATGAAATCTTGCCATTTGTGACAACATGGATAGACCTTGAGGGTACTATGCTAAGCAAAATAAGTCAAATGGAGAAAGACAATGGCGATATGACTTCACTCATATGTGGAAGGTAAACAAACATGTAGATAGAGACAACAGATTGGTGGTTACCAGATGGTAAAGGGGCAGGGTGGGGGTAGGACAAAATGGGTAAAGGGGCACTTGTGTAAGATGATGGATGACAACTACACTTTAGGTGGTGAACATGATGCAGTCTATACAAAAATTGAAATATAATGATGTCCACCTGAAATATATAATATGTTATAAGCCAATGAGACCTCAATAAAAAATAAATAAATAAATGTAAAACAAAAATAAAGTAAAATAAAAAATCCCAGGAGGGATGGTTCCTAGCATATTTCCATTTAATTCACCAGTCTGCCTTTTGGAAAAATCAGATGAATCATGGGGAAAAGTATATACACCACCCAGACTTAACTAAATAGTAGACCTGATTGCAGCTCTGTGTCTGATATTTTTAGCAGTGTTAGAGGAGGTTTCAGGTACAATCTCTGGGGCTTATGTAATGCCAGGTACACAAGCAGTGAATCCCCCACTGCATAACCTCTAGCCTGGAATCCTACTTCATGAAGAATGACATGCACAGATGGGCAAATAACAATGGGATCACTAGTCAGATCATGTATTGCATCAGCCAGAAACCTCAATATGGTGCTATGTTCTCAAAGGAAAGGGTGTATGGTTCTATGACCCTAGAGGTGAAGTAGGAGGGGCTCCCATTGCCATCACTTCCAGTGATTCAGATGGGGAATGGTGCTCTCCATTTCCACAAATCTGGGATCTGAAGATTCAGAAGTACTGGTCCCCACAGAAGGGTACACACTTGCCAGGAGACAAAAAAGGATATCAGTGAATTACCTGTTATAGCTGCTACCAAGACATTTTGAACTCTGTGCCCAGGTACTGGCAGATGAAAAGAAGAGTCACCATCCTGGCAGAGTGTATGGTAGGGCTGCTTTTACACAATGGGGACAAGAAGAAATATGTGCGCAACCCAAGTAATCCAACTAGATACCTCTTGATGTTCTTGTGACCCATTTTAACTGCTAATGGACCTGTGTGGCAACCTGACCTGAGCAGGAGATGAATATGGAGGTTTGGGACACAGCACCATTTGACCTACCTAAGTGGTAGTTTAGGGTAAAGGGAAATTAGAATGGATAGTGGTTGGAGGAGATGATGAGTACCAATTGTAGCGCAGAGGTCAGCTGAAGTGATGGAAGCTATAATTCAGACCACTAAACTCATTCAGGCAAAAAGTCACATGGAAACCATGGAGGAATTATACCATGAACCTGTCTGGAGAAACAGATTTGTGTGGCACAAGTGGTGAACTGAGGTAGGCATTAAAATACTCTGTAGAGCTCCAAATACAAAGAATGTAATTGACGAAACAGCTGCTCTTGAAAATCTGTCCTCCTTTTTATTTGAAGACCATGGCTCTCAGCCAATGATGGAGTACAGTAGAGATATTCATGAAAGCTTGTTTCTGAGAGAGATGGGATTCCTCAGACGGTCAAGGTTGGCTCAAGGACTTCCTGTTTTCTCTCACTAGGCACTTGCCCTAATAACATTCTTCCATGCTAAATCGTGCCTTGATGTCGGCTTTTGGAGGATCCAGACTAACACATATTTGAACAGCTAAATGGTAGATAGTGAAAATACTCAAATATACTGGATAATGTCGTTACAAAGCAGTTATATCAATTTATGGTCTTATGCAGATTATGCATCAGAATTACTTTGGTTAAACCATTTTATTGAGACTTTGCATTTCAGATTTTTAATTTGGACAATATGTTTGGTTTCAAACCCTACCTTATTTCAGCTTTAATTTGTATTTCCTTAGCATCTATTGTATTTGAGCATGGTTTCTTCTATTTGTTGGTCACTTATATTTCCTCCTATATAAAATTTGCTTTGTGTTTTTTAAATTTTTTAATAAAAATTGTGTATGTTTGAGGCCAACCTGGTGGTGTAGTGGTTAAGTTTGTGCACTCCAGTTTGGCAGCCTGGGTTTGCTAGTTTGGATCCTGGGTGCAGACCTATGCACAGCTTATCAAGCCATGCTGTGGCAGGCGCCTCACATATAAAATAGAGGAAGATGGGCACAGATGTTAGCTCATGGCCAATCTTCCTTAGCAAAAAGAGGAGTATTGACAGCAGATGTTAGCTCAGGGCTAATCTTCCTCAAAAAAAATTGTATATGTTTGTGCTTATCATTTTGTGTCCTTTAATAGTTATTTCTGATTATCCTAAATATATATTTGTGCTTTTGTATACATTTGTATAATTTGTTGTAGCTCTCAAAATTGATCCTATATAGAACAATAGGCTGATTGTAAGAGAGATTTGAGCTTTACAGAAAATAACTTTCTTTTTTCTTTGTAAACTCACATGCAATAATTTGTTTATTCACAATTATATTCCAATTTTAACTTGTATAACTCTAGAAATAATATTTATTTCTTCTAGCACATAATTTTCCCAAAAGGAAAGAATGAGACACAGATCATGTCAACTTCATGCATGACTGTGTACTTTATGGATAAGAACATTTACTTTCTCTATGTGGAGAGGATGAATTGTGCGAATCAAGAAAAGAAATCTCTAGACTATATTTAAAAGTGAAGTTCTATGAATCCTACCACTATCTCTAAATAAAAGGGCATCACTTTTTCTAGAAATTCCTAGCATCTCTAATCTGTACAAGTTGATCCGAATCACTCTTCTACATTTTGTGAAAGATTTTAGAGCCTCTAGATATTGTTTCCAATTCAGAGTCATTCAGTTCTGCTGAACATCTTCTGACAATCCTCAAATTGTTTAACAAGTGTAGGTTTTTAAAATATTAAACAGTATTTTGCTGTAAAAGAAATATTTCTGATCTTTCCTTGCCACTCATTATATTTTGGAACTATCTTGTATGCTTAAAAATGGTAAATGTTGTTAGAATTAAGTCTCCAAAGAAACATAAAAACTATTATTCATTATGATTTTCCCTTGAAGGAATATTTCTATTACTAACTGCCAACTTCTATACATGTGGGACTAAATAATTTTATAAATATGTTATAATCAGTTAATGATTATTCCTTCAAACAGTGAACCAGACATAAAGAAAACAAATATATTCTTCTGATCGATGTTATTAATATTACTTTGGTTCAGAGTGGTACTATGACTCTCTCCCAAATGAAAAACAAACAAATTTCCCCAGAGTACTTAGAAGTGCTATAGCAATATTGACAAGATACGACACTTACCATTTGCAGATCTGTTTCTATAAGATAACTGAAAGACTACCTATAATCAAATACTCAGTTTTTAGGTATTAAATACAAGTAATATAGATCCAGAAGTGACATCAGTGTCATGGTGGAGTGAGATTGCCAGGGACTCCCTTCCCTCCAACATACAACAAAAAGGAGCAACCATATTCTAAAAGGAAATATCCTAACACCAAAGGAACCCTCAGAGAGTCACAGCAGCCAAATGACAGAGAGTGGAGAGGCTGGAGCCCCCCCTTGGAGGAGCTGGAATGGGGTAAGAGAGAATTTCCCTCCCTCCCCTAAAGAATGGGGTCACTGCCACAGGAGGCTCCATGAGGGAAGGAGTAGGGGAGACGTTGTGCATCTGCAGGATCACCCAAGACTCCCTAGTGCCCTTGCAGCCTAGAGGGAAGCTCTCTAACTGGGTGAAAGCTTTTGCATGGGGTGACCTCATCAAGCCAAGACCCCAGGAGACCAGATAGTGAGAGCTGATCAGGAAACCCGCACTGTGCGTTAGAGGAAACACTCCCCGGAACCTGTGCTGTGCCGCACCATCTTGAAGGCAGAGGGCTCAGAATATGTGGCTCTAGACCCCCATCCAGTGGCGATAGGCTGTAACTGCAACCAAATAATATCACAATGGGAAAAACCCATACTTCCAGCATCAGGCAATTCATCACATCTGCAGACCAGATAGAAAATGACAAGCATGCAGAATTCAGTCTTGGGGATGCAGAAATAAGTAAACTAAACAACAATGACTTCAGAATAGCTGTCAAAAAAACTCAATAAGGTAAAAGAGAACATAGAGAAACAATTCAACGACTTCAGGAGCTACTTCACAAAAGAGATTGAAATTATAAAGAAGAATCAATCAGAAATAGTAAAGATGAAAAACATAATGAAAGAGATAAAACAAAATATGGATTCCCAAAATGCTCGTGTGGACACCATAGAGGAGCAAATAAGCATGATTGAAGATAGACATGTTGAATTGCTCCAGACAGAGGAGGAGAGAGAACTGAAACTAAAAAGAAATGAAGAAAGTCTCCAATAAATTACCAACTCAATGAGGAAATGCAACATAAGAATTATAGGTACCACAGAAGGTAAAGAGAAGGAGAATGGAACAGAAAGTGTGCTCAAAGAAATAATAGCAGAGAACTTCTAAAATATAGGGAATGAGAGAGAAATGTGTGTAGAAGAAACTTTCAGATCTCCTAGATTTGTCAAAGTAAAAAGGCCTACTGTAAGGAATGTAGTAGTAAAACTATCAAAAATGAATGACAAAGAAAGAATACTCAGGGCAGGAGGCAGAAGAAAATAACCTACAAAGGAACCCTTGTCAGACTTTCAGCAGATTTCTCTGCAGAAATCTTACAAGCTAGGAGAGAATGGAATTATATATTCAAAACTTTAAAAGATAAAAATCTTCAGCCAAGAATACTCTAATCCAGCAAAAATATCCTTCAGATATGAGGGAGAAATTACATTTTTCCCAGACAAACAAAAGCTAAGGGACTTCATAGCCACGATACCCCCCCACCACACACACAAGAAATCCTCAAGAAGGCTCCCATAGCTGACAAAAGACCAAAAGGGAGAAAGGGGTCACAAAACACAGAGTAAGGAGTAAATAGACAAATAGAATCAGAATAGGATAGCAAATATTCAACTATAGCATTAGGATAAAGGGGAGGAAAACACCAAAAACAAAGACAATCTTGTCACTTTAACCACAAACTCACAACAAAAGTTGGAATAAGATATTAAAATAATAACTTAGGAGGGGAGGAGGAAAGGGACTGAATCAGTTTAGACTAAGGAAATAAGAGGCCATCAGAAAATGGACGATGGTATGCATGAGATTCTGAGTACAATCTTCAGGTAGCCACTAAACTAAAATCAGAACAGAGACACAAAAAATAAACAAGGACAAAACAAAAAAATACAGCATAAGAAACTGCAGAAATCAATGGGTAGACTAAAACACACAGGACGAGAAACAAAGGAAGTAGAGGAAAATCAGGAAAACGAGTGACAGAATGACAGCATTAAGCCCTCATACATCAATAATCAACCTCAATGTCAACAGATTGAACTCTCCAATAAAAAGACACAGTGACAAGATGGACTAGAGAACAAGATCCAACAATTTGCTGCCTCCAGGAGACACATATCAGCTCCAATGACAAATATGGGCTCTGAGTGAAGGGGTAGAAGATGATATGCCAAGCTAATGTAAGAAAACAGAGAGCAGGTGTCACAGTACTCATATCAGACAAAGCAGATTTCAAGATAAGGCAGGTAAAGAGAGAGAAAGAGGGGTAATATGTAATGATCAAAGGGATACTACATCAAGAAGAAATAATGACTATAAATATCTATGCACCCAATACAGGAGCACCAAAGTTCATAAAGCAACCATTAACAAACCTAAAAGAAGATATCAAAAAATAACACAATAATAGTAGGGGACCTCAACACGCACTCACATCATCAGACAGATTATCTAGACAGAAAATAAACAAGGAAACAGTGGAATTAAGTGAAAAGCTAAAACAGTTGGACTTCATAGACATATATAGAATACTCCATCCAAAAACAGAAGAATACACATTCTTCTGAAGTGTGCATGGAACATTCTCAAAGATAGATCATATTTTGGGAAACAAGGTAAACCTCTATAAATTAAAAAAAAATTGAAATAATAGCAAGCATCTTCTCAGATCGTAATGCTATAAAGCTAGAAATTAATTACAAGAAAAAAACTGAGAAAGGGACAAAGATGTGGAGACCAAACAATATGCTATTGAACAAGCAACAGATCATTGAAGAAATTAAAGAAGAAATCAAAAAATACCTGGAGACAAATGAAAATAATAACATGCCATACTCATATGGGATGCAGCAAAAACTGTATTAAGAGGGAAATTCATTGCAATACAGGCACACCTTAACAAACAAGAAAAACCCCAAATAAGCAATCTCAAATTACACCTAACTGAATTAGAAAAACAAGAACAAACAAAGCCCAAGGTCAGTAGACAGAGAGAAATAATAAAAATCAGAGCAGGAATAAACACTATTGAAACAAAAAAGACAGTAGAAAAGATCAATGAAACAAAGAGCTGGTTCTTCAACAAGATCAAAAAAGTTGACAAACCCCTAGCCAGACTTACAAAGAAAAAAAAAGAGAGAAAGCTCAAATAAACAAAATCAGAAATTAAAGACGAGAAATAACAACAGACTCCACAGAAATACAATAGATTATAAGAGAATACTGCAAAAAACTATATGCTAACAAAATGAATAACCTGGAGGAAATGGATAAATTCTTAGACTCTTACAACGTCCCAAAGCTAAGTCAAGAAAAAACAGACAATCTCAACAGACTAATCACAAGGAAAGAGATTGAAACAGCAATCAAAAGCATCCCAACGAATAAAACTCCAGGACCGGAAGGCTTTCCTGGGGAATTCTACAAAACTTTCAGAGAAGATTTAATACCTATACTTTTCAAGCTATTCCAAAAAATTAGGGAGGATGGAACACTTCCCAACATGTTCTATGAGGCCAACATCACTCTGATACCAAAGCCTGATAAGGACAGCACAAAAAAGGAAAACTACAGGCCAATATTGCTGATGAATATAGATGCAAAATTCTCAACAAAATTTTGACAACCCGAATTCAGCAATGCATCAAAAGGATCATACATCACTATCACGTGGGATTCATACCAAGGTCACAGAGATGGTTCAACATCTGCAAATCAATCAACGTGATACACCGCATCAACGAATTGAGGAATAAAATCCACATGCTAATCTCAATAGATGCAGAGAAAGCATTTGACAAGATCCAACAGTCATTTATGATAAAAACTCTGAACAAAATTGGCATAGAAGGGAACTACCTCAACATAATAAAGGCCATATATGACAAACCCACAGCCAACATCATACTCAATGGGCAAAAACTGAACGCCATCCCCCTGAAAATAGGAACGAGACAACAGTACCCTCTATAACCACTCTTATTCAACATAGTACTGGAGGTTTTGGCGAGAGCAATTAGGCAAGAGAAAGGAATAAAAGGAATCCAAATAGGGAGTGAAGAAGTGAAACTCTTCCTGTTTGCAGATGACATGATCTTATATATAGAAAACCCCAAAGAATCTATTGGAAAACTATTAGAAATAATCAACAACTACAGGAAAGTTGCAGGATATAAAATCAACTTACATAAATCAGTGGCATTTCTATACTCTAATAACGAGCTAACAGAAAAAGAACTCAAGAACACAATTCCATTCACAATCGCAACAAAAAGAATAAAATACCTTGGGGTGAATTTAACCAAGGAAGTGAAAGACCTATACAATGAAAACTACAAGACTTTCCTGAAAGAAATTTATGATGACATAAAGAGATGGAAAGACATTCCATGCACATGGATTAGAAGAATAAACATAGTTAAAATGTCCATACTACCTAAAGCAATCTACAGATTCAATGCAATTCTGATCAGAATCCTAATGACATTCTTTACAGAAATAGAGCAAATAATCCTACAATTCATATGGGGCAACAAAAGACCCTGAATTGCTAAAGCAATCCTGAGAAAAACGAACAAAGTTGGAGGCATCACAATCCCTGACTTCAAAACATACTACAAAGCTACAGTAATCAAAACAGCATGGTACTGGTACAAAAACAGTCACACAGATCCATGGAATAGAATCGAAAGCCCAGAAATAAAACCAAACATCTATGGACAGCTAATCTTTGACAAAGGAGCTGAGGGCATACAATGGAGAAAAGAAAGTCTATTCAACAAATGGTGCTGGGAAAACTGGACAGCCAGAAGTAAAAGAATGAAAATTGACCATTCTTTCTCACCATTCACCAAAATAAACTCAAAATGGATCAAAGACCTAAAGGTAAAACCTGAAAACATAAGGCTTCTGGAAGAAAATATAGATAGTACACTCTTTGACATCAGTACTAAAAGGATCTTTTTGTACACCATGTCTTCTCAAACAAGGGAAACAACAGAAAGAATAAACAAATGGGACTTCATCAGACTAAAGAGCTTCTTCAAGGCAAGGGAAAACAGGATTGAAACCAGAAAACAAGCCAGTAATTGGGAAAAAATATTTGCAAGTGATATATCCAAGAAACGGTTAATCTCCGTAATATATAAATAACTCACACAAGTCAACAACAAAAAATCAAACAACCTGATCAAAAAATGGGCAGGGGACATGAACAGACATTTCTCCAAAGAAGATATATGAATGGTCAATGGGCACATGAAAAGATGCTCATCATCACTGATCATCAGGGAAATGCAAATCAAAACTACACTAAGATATCACCTTACACCCATTAGAATGGCAAAAATAACCAAAACAAAGAGTAATAAATGTTGGAGAGGTTGTGGAGGAAAAGGAACCCTTGTACACTGCTGGTGGGAATGCAAACTGGTGCAGCCACTATGGAAAACAGTATGGAGATTTCCCAAAAAATTAAAAATAGAAGTACCATATGATCCAGCCATCCCACTACTGGGTATCTATCCAAAGAACTTGAAATCAGCAATTCCAAAAGTCCCATGCACCCCTATGTTCATTGCAGCATTATTTACAATAGACAAGATGTGGAAGCACCCTAAGTGCCCATCAACTGATGATTGGATAAAGAAGGCATGTTTTATATATATATATATATATATATATATATATATATATATATAATGGAATACTACTCAGCCATAAAAAAGGATAAAATCGTCCCATTTACAACAACATGGATGGAACTTGAGGGTATTATGTTAAGTGAAATAAGCCAAATAGAGAAAGACAATCTCTATATGACTCCACTCACATGTGGAAGTTAAACATGTAGACAAAGAGAACGGATTAGTGGCTACCAGGGCAAAGTGGGGCTGGGGGGTGGGCACAAAGGGTGAAGGGGTGCACCTACAACACAACTGACAAACAATAACGTACAACTGAAATTTCACAAGGTTGTAAACTATCATAACTTCATTAAAAAGTTAAAAAGAAGGAAAAAACACAAGTAATATAGTCTAACAGCCTCATCCAATAAATGGCATTGCACACTTTTTCTTTGTTGGGTATCTTTCATGCCTTACCTACACATTTTCTCCCACGCTTTTTTGCTCACCATTGCTGTGACAGGTATCACTTGAAGGTTTATCCTGAAAACACCTTGCTTAGCTACATCCCATACATTTTGCTTTATGTCTTCAACATCCTCTCCCTCTTACACACAGATGTCTGTAGGAATCTGATCGACCATCTGGCACATGGAGAGTTGATTTATAGCTGGCTTGAAAAATCTTTCTCTCTATATCAGATGTCTGGTTTTTGACTTTTTTTTTCTTTTAAAGATTTTATTTTTTTCCTTTTTCTCCCCAAAGCCCCCCGCCATTACATAGTTGTATATTCTTCGTTGTGGGTCCACCTAATTGTGGCATGTGGGATGCTGCCTCAGCGTGGTTTGATGAGCAGTGCCATGTCCGCGCCCAGGATTCGAACCAACGAAACACTGGGCCGCCTGCCGCGGAGCGCGCGAACTTAACCACTCGGCCACGGGGCCAGCCCCTGGTTTTTGACTCTTGACTAAGATAGGACAAGACCTATGAAGTGTAGTTGAAAGTTGAAACTCTCCTGGTGATCCCCAAATCAGTTCTTTACTGATGGTTTACCAATGGCCTACTCATTAAGTCAGCTTTTCTTGATTAAGTGGCTAGAAGCATATATAAAACTGTCATGAGGAACTTCTGCTTTGAGTCTCCCAAAGCCAAGATTCCTCACACAGATGTCGGTGGTATGAGCAGGAGAGAGAGCACGGTCCACGTGTATAAATGTGGGACACTGGGAAGCTTGTGCAAGGAAAGTCTCTGGGACCTCCGACACTTGACTGAACTCTTAACTTTTGCTGGACCATATCATTTGCCTTGAAAAAGAAGCTCTCCTTGGGTATGCTCTGTGGTGTCTGTTGAATTCATTCAACTGTCCAAACTGGGGAAATATTTGCATGCACAAACTTGGAAATAGGAAGTATGTGATAACAACCTGGGCCAACATTTGATTAGTGAGCAGCAAAAGCCAATAGATACATATGCTCTCATTTGTGTCTCAAATGAACAATTCTGAAAATGCATAATAAAACTTTCCTTATGCTATCCCCAGCAACACTGATCCCCATTTTCCACAGACGTAACTAACTCATTATTCACCTTTATGTTGGTGTTCCTTTCTTCCCTATTCATTCTTCCCACATTCTCCACTCCTGGTCTTTGGGGTCAATTCCCCAAACAGATTACCTGCATCCAAACTGTAGGCTTAGATTCTGATTTCTGGAATAAACCCAAGGCAAGACACTCTAATAACTTAATTTTGCCATTTTTCCTATCCTTTAAAAATTTTACGACATTGTATTCTTACCACTAAATGCTAAATACATGTCAAACTTTGAAATGAAACTTCTGCTATTATAGTATGTAATAATTATCAAGTTCATGCATAAACTAAAATTGTGCCTATTTCTTGGATGAGAAAAATTCTGGATTAAGTAAATTATTTTTTCTTTTTTAGCTTTCACTATTCATTTAGGTGCTACTGCAATATTATGGGGAAGAATTGGTTTGTTCTTGTTGAAGAAGGTATTACCACAGAATTTTATTGAAGTGTAGAAAGGAATGAGTCCTCAGAAGGAAAAACAGCACTGACTGTTGAGAAGACTTACTTTTAAAGGTTAACATCGATACACATTTCTTTAAAATTGAAGTACATTAAGAAAAAAGAAAGAATTATAAGTCAAGAGAAGACAAATTATTAACAATATTAGATGGTAAACTTCAAAGCGTAATAGCCTCAAAATTCTATGGAAAAATTGAAACAAGACCTTTACATCCAATGAATTAATCCATCAACCTAAAAGAATTTAAAAATAAAAACATATGTAACTTTCCAGATATTTTACTACTATTAGATCAGTTAAATGAATGAGCGTTGCAACTCCAGATATGTAGGGGAAAGTGATAAATAATGTATGTACTTCAAAGAAAAAGAAATTAATTCAAACTGTGTAGCTATAATGAAAAAGTAAATCAATAGGACATTTTGGCCAGACTAAAAACTATGATTGTGATAAGATAATAACAGTAATTTTATATTTAAATGCAGTTATAATTAAAATTCGAGACAAAATATCTTGGAATTTAGGAATGAGCTTTTCAGATGAACGTAAAAATCTATTAGTAACTTGTCTTATTCAGGACTAGACTAAAGATATGAATAATTTCAGACTTGGTTAAAAATATATGTTACAAATTTAAGGCTAATGACTAAAATCATATAACTATACATTGTAAAACATTTAAATTAGAATAGGAATAAATTTGGCCCTAGAATAAAAGGAAAACGCTATTAACCCAGCATTAACCTAAGGCACAGAGGATGTATACACTCGTTTTTAGTGGGAATGTAAATTGGGACAGCTACTTTAAGGAGTAATTTTAAATGATCTAATAGAAATTTAAATGTCCATATCTTATGACTCAGTAATTCCTGAATATACACTGGAGAAATACTTGTTCACATGCGCAAATGGACATGCACAGGAAAGAGCCTAGTAGCAGATTTTGTAATTCAATCTGTTTTAAACAATCCAAAATTCCATCCGAAGGAAATAGGTAAATTGTTAACAGACGCATATAATGAAGTTTTATACAGTACTTTAGTTTGCTCTTTCTAACTCTTTCATTTCTTTTTCTAACTGTACTTACATAAATATCATAATGATATATGTGTAGAACCTATGATTATTTGAAAAACGCTAGTTACAGCACACATACAGCGAATTTGGAAAGAAAATTCGAATATTAATTTATGTAGTTTAGGAAAAATTTCACTTTTTAAAAATGGTTTGAATAAATACATTTTAGGAACTACCTCTGCCAGCTGTGATGGAGCAACTAGAACAAAACCAGCTCTCCCACCCTAAGCAGCCGTAACTGAGGAGGTAACTGCTCAACGGTAGCACACAGCAGGGATTGTTGAGTAACCGGAAAGCCAAAATGAGAGTCCCAAAATCATATTAGGGCCCCCAAAATAACATATTAAGTTATCACAAATGTCAAATAACTTCTAAACTTATTTTTGAACCCAATATGAGATTTACAAAGGGGCCTGCACTTCATTTGGACTTGTAAACATTTATTTATGCACTGTATACCCTACTGAATTTCGCATCTAAGTTTGAAAGTGGGTCTTATTCTGAAGTTTACTGTTGAAATACATAAATCCTGAGCAAATTCAGGAAAAAAAACAAATGTGGATCCACATGAATAAAACAATTTGACCCTTGTTTCTACCAAAACAAAAATGGAATACATCAAACAGAAAAGTGCCGGTGGATTTAATAGTGGCGTTTCTAAATACAGGAGGAACATTAAAGCTCAGATTTTCCTGTTTCAACTCTGAAGTTGTTCTGGCCTCCTGCCTTAGGGCAGACCAAAAAAATAGACAGACACAGAGAAGAGAGAGAGAGTTGGATTTGCTTGGCATTCCCTACAAGGGAGAAGGGAAGGAAAAAGAATAAAGTTCTGTGACTACTGAGGCCTTTCCAACCCTCCCACCCCCACTGCTATTTTTGCCCCTTTTTCTCCCTATTGCCTTACGTGTACAAAGGTGTTAGGCAGCTTCGATGTTCTCTGGAAGCCCTTCCTTACACTTTTCCTCAGCCATCACTATTCTAGATCAAATTGCAATTCTGTTCAACCTAGACGGACTATTTGAATGGACTATAAACTCAAGTCCTTCCCAATGGTTTCTTCCACTTCGTTCCATACTCTCTTCTCTACAGTAAAACACAAATTTCATCTCTTGTCATGCTCATTAGAAACCTTCTACTTCTCCTTTTTGCCTACAAATAAAATAAAAACCTCTGAGCATATCATTCAAATCTCTTTAAGATCTGGCTCTTTCTAACTGTCTGGCTTCAACCCTGTGTTCCTTATGTGCCCTGACTATGCTCTCTTCTCTCCTTCTCCCACTTGCTGGAGAATCTATTGCAGCATCTATCATGGAGTGTGTGTATATGTGGACACATATATACATATATGCGTATATACATGCACCTAAATATGTATAGTCTAGTCATTGGCTTGTGGACCAGATTCAACCCTCCATCTGTTTCTGTAAGTAATGTTTTATGGGAACACAGCCATGCTCACTCATTGATGTGGTGGTTTTTTTTTTTTTTTTTTTGGCTGCAATCGTGCTACAACAGCAGAATTGACGGTGCAGCAGAGACCAACTAGACCACAAAACCTAAAACATTTACTATCTAGCCCTTTACAGAAAATGTTTGCCAACCCATTGTCTATACTATGACACAGTGATGGCAGAGACTTTGCTGCTTGTGCTCACTGCTGTATTCCCAAAGCACATAATAAGGCTGGTACTTAGTAAGCGATGAAACCGTATTGAAAAAATAAATGAATCATTGAATAAATGAATGAATGTTTGAATAGGTTTAGAAAATTGCCTGCCATATATAGATATTCAATAAGCAAATGTAACAAAATGAAGTGAAAACTACCCCTAATATGTGAAACAAGCAGTTTACAAAACAGGGAATACAATGTATTATATGTATATACATATAATCTTTACTATATATGTGTACAATTATATATATTATTAACAATTAAAATTTTATCAAACAGTAGAAAACAGTTTGTGCTGCAAAAAAAAAAAAATAGAATTAGGCAAAGGGTTAAAGAAGAGATGAGGTCCTATTTTAGATGGAGTATTAAGCAAGGGCGTCTATGAGGAGGCGAAATTTAACCAGAAAACTGAAAAGAGAAAAAAAGCCATGTCAATATCTCTAGGAAAAGCATACCAGGAAAAGCAGAGAAAGAAATGAAATGGCCCTGTGTAATGAGTAAATGAAATAAAGATACGGAATTGATTGCGTATTCAGAAAGGAGAACAGATTTGATTTGCTAAATCTGTAATATACTACACTATAAGTCAACCTCCTCACTTCAGTAAAGGATTCTTTTTCAATTTCCTGTAGTTATGTATTTTTTCACTTAAAGCCTTAAGTAGTGTTATCTAATTTCACTAAATGATGAGGATACAAGTTACATTCATTCCTTGAAACTGAATATAATTATCAAATATTGAAAAAGACAAGGCTTCTTTATAATTACTAAGTACTTTCCCTGTATATAGAGAAACAGAAAAGTATCCTTTGTTATCTTGTATGGATAAAGGATGTTTTTCTCAGGAGCTAGTGAAAATTATCCTGTTTGCCCAGGTTTTTCTTAAATGCTTACAGAAATGAGTGGCTCTTTTACCAGATTCTGTCCTTTCTCTCTTTAATAGCCTCCCTACATCGATCGTTGAGAAGGTGTGATATCTGCTGTAAAACAATTAGTTTTTCAATTGTTTGATTGCTATCCTTTCTCTCATAGTTTTGTTCCCTTTCTACTGAAGCAGGTGTCTTTTTTCTTTCCTCTTTCTTCTTGAATATTTTGTGTATTAATTTATGCAGAAATACATTTTATTCCCTCACCTTAATTTTTAGTCATCTATGTACTTTTTTTTAAAGATCTACATAATCCGTAATCCAACCCTTCTAGATTAAAGGTTGAAGAGCCAAGAGAGCGTCCTCCTCTTAATCAAAGGTATCACAGTCTTATTTTGGGGGACCAGTGGAACCTAAGATCTTCAGCACATTAGTTTTTCCTTAGGCGACCTCTTGTGTCACAAACTACAGATGGTAGAGATACCCATCTTCAGGCTATCTAGTTGTGTTGAGGACTTTGTACTAACCACGCTCTAACACTTATTTTTAGATTACCTGACAAATGACATTTGAAATTTTAATTTACAAAGGCTTTTACTAAACAGTTTGTTGCTGTTCTGTTATATTCCATGGAAATATATTACTATTTGCACACTGTGCCCAATGAGAAAGGCTATCAGATAAACCTTAAGCAAGGTTCTTGACTCTTGAAAAATGAGACGTTTAACAGTCTGAAAAGACTATAGAGCAGGATATTATTAGGCTTTCATTGCCTCCTGTAGCTCCTGACAGACGTTCTGGACTCTAGGCTACTGGGAACACTATTAGACATCACTTTGCTTTCATCTCAGTGGGGATTCAGATGAACAGCCCCGGGTGGAGATGGACCTCTCTACAGAAAAGTGCAGAGCAATCTGTTCTTGCAGCAATTTGTGTTTTTCAGATGGTTTCGTTTTTACTCTTTTGGGAGAAATATAGTTGCTTAGAAGAATCTTCAATATCCCTTCTTCTTGAAATTCTTGGAATGCAGTGTTTCCCAAACTTAGTCCTATAACTGAAATATGATCAGAGGATTTCAGATTCTTGAATGTTGCTTTGTGTTGTCTTTCTACTAAATTGTCATAATTGAGTGTTTTCCCTTGCTTCCTTAATCAGAGAAATGAAGAAAGTTAATTTTGTTTAAACAAGTGGAAATATTTGTGGAGGTAAGGATAGAGTCATAGTTTAACATTTTTCTCCCAGTGATATTTAAAATCTGGTAACATATACCTCAATGAGATGAATGTACAGGAATGAAATGGTGACGGTGGCAGGGAACAAAAGCCTGTACCATATAAAGAATTCCAACCAATCATCTAAAAGTATCTCTGCAAGGAAATATCAGCTTTAACACTGCAAACTACCTAATGTGGAAAATGGTACATTTCAAATATGGTTTAAATGAAGTCTCACCCTAACAAAATGGCCTTTTTAAGGACCATGACTAGGTCAGAATGCTGCAGATGCCTTGTGCCACTTTCTTGGTAATCTCAGCATTCTCCTCGTCTCCATTTTCTCCAAAGACTCCACTAAAATCTTTTTTCCCATTCCTCCACATGACATCACAAAGGGAAAATAATGAGGAATTATGGAGCCCTGGTAATCATGTGAAATGAAGTGTGAAGCAATAGGTTCTTCCTCCTGAGGTCATGATCTGGTCCTCTTTGCAGCAGAATTATACTGTAAGTTTTTGTTTCTTTGTTTTGGTGAGGAAGATTGTCCCTGAGCTAACATCAGTGCCAGTCTTCCTCTATTTTCGATATGGGACCGCACCACAGCGTGGTGTGATGAGTAGTGTGTAGGTTCACACCTGGGATTCAAAGCCATGAACCCAGGACCTCAGAAGCAGAGCACATGAACTTAACCACTACACCACCTGGCAGGCCCCCTCAATAAATTGTAAAGATGTAAAATGCTGGACTGATTAATTGGGTCATCTCTGTTTATCTCCACTGTGTCTTATCTTTTTTACCATCTGCAAGTCACTAATATTTCACTCTTAGAATCCTTAGTCTCCTTGAATCATATTAATTTTCTGACAACTGAATGAAAAACGGTCTAAAACTCAATGCCTTCATTTAAAAAAAAAAAAAGTATGAATAGTTTAATTCAGAGACAGTCCCTGGAAACCCTGACACAAGAGTGAGATTGTGATTAGGGGAAGGGAGAGTATCTTCAATAAAGTTATATGACTAATTGGTTTACCACTGGGTGCAACAAAAATTTAAGGACACAGGGAACTTGAAAAGCCTCTATAGAACACACTCTTCAGTTATGTCACCCAAAGAAGCCAGAGTGTTTATTCACCTACTCTTATCAGTCATGGCTGAGTAGTGTGGTGTTAACTTCACAGCTTGCCACTTGTATGGATAAATTGGATTCCAGCTGCTAGAAAAAAGCCTTCAAGCAAAGGGATGCAGCTGCCACCA
The DNA here is from genome assembly GCF_041296265.1 of Equus caballus. NCBI lineage: Eukaryota > Metazoa > Chordata > Mammalia > Perissodactyla > Equidae > Equus > Equus caballus. Next base: position 183,086 of record NW_027221925.1, read on the forward strand.
GTTGGAATTCCAGTCAATGTACCCAGAAGTAATCAGGACAAAAGGAATATGTACTAGGCACTGACAGAATCTATTATATGTCCTTAATATAGATTGACCCTTAATATATCTGTCTTAAAATTTCTGAACATACACACTGCCTTCAAAGTATATAGATAACTGTGTTGCATCAGATAAAATATTGACATGAAAACACAAAATCTGTGTTCAAGCCTTATAATAATAACACATAACAAAAGTTATATAATCCTTTCAACTATACAATGTCCCCAGCTTCTCTATTCAATAAGGGTGGCTTTCTTGTCTTGCTCATTGCCAGGATGAAAATATATGGAGAAACCTCTATAAGTTGAAAGAAAATAGGAATATAAAATGGGTTATCTCTATTAAACAGTTTTAAAAAGAACAAGCAAAATACCCACTAAATTAAAGGAAAGCAAATTAGTGTGCAATGATTTAAATTAGATTTTAGAAAGTCCATAGTGAAGCTAGTAAAGGATGGTCATTAGAATTATTTGCCAAATTATAAATGCTTTTTAAGTAAGATATCAGATGCAACTGATAAATTATGTTTCCATTGATCTACAGATGCATTGATGTCTGGATTCACCTTTAGATGTAAAGAATCAATAAAGATAAACTCAGCATGTTGCTAAAATTGATATCTCCAATTTGCATCACAGCATGCAACAGTCATGATAATTAAGCCAAATGATACTATCATTTATGATTGTTTCTTGTCAGAAACTGTGGTAGTTCCCCCCTTGAGAGGGGAGTAGGGGTATGTGAATTAAACTTAGTGCTAGAATTATTTCCCTTTTAGGCAGAATTCATCAAAACCAATAGTGTGGTTCAAAATGACTACTAATAAAAGTAGGAAGAAAGATGATTATCCATGTAGCTCAATTTAGTGGGACTGGACTCATAGGGAAAACAACCATGTAGTGAATTAGATCAAATAAAAGACATAGAATGGCCCACATATGTTCTATTAAGAAGAGGAAAACAAAACAAAAAAAATATTTACATTACAGTAATTTCGGATATTTATAACACATTAGCTTTTTTTCTAATTGAAAATATCATTTTGTTACAAGATTGATACATACACATATTAAAAGCTTAAAAGAAAGAAAGAAATCCTCCCATTTCTGAATCTAGCCCAAATTCCAGAGGGCAGTCCACAGTTTCTTGTGCAATTACTTAAATGGTGGAATTGCTGGCTTGAAAAGTATATAAGTTTAAATTTTAGATTGCCATGCAAAGACTTTTTATTGATTAACGCTTTTTGTAAGCGATGTCTTTAGTTTTCTACACTCTTGCTAGTGTTATGTTCAACATTACTGATTTTTCTTATTCAGTAGGTGAAAAAAGAAACCTGTGCCTTAATTTTTATTTCTCCAGTGGTAAATGATGTTAAATATCTAGTTTTTAAAATCCCCATTTTATTTCTTGGTTTTGAATCATCTGTTCATATTTTTATTCATTTATATATTATATCCTTTCACTTTTATTCATTTGTGGAAAACCTTTAGTACTGACCCACTAGAAGAAAGAAAGATTAGTATTCTCTGTGCTTCACATACTGGGTCTAGGCCATTGAAACTCATTCCTTCCACATAGTGTTTTATTGTTTTTAGTAGATTTACATAAAAAGTGTTATTAATATGTGACCTTTTCATCCTTATCACGTATCTGTAAAGTAATCAGAACTTATTGACACTATCATCTCAATTTTAGAGTTGAAGAAACGGAAGCCCTAGAATGGTCAATGACTTCATGAAGACCATGACAGAAATGAAACTCCTCTTCTGGCTTCTTGTGATTTTTTTCCAACTACACTCATCGTTATTTCTATTTCACTAACAAGAGTATTATTATATTCATTATCATGCACTAGAATTTTTTTCTATTAAGTTTTCTTTATGGAGTGCATCCTAATTAATGGAAAAACAGGGCAACTCCCTGGAAATTCTTGCCAAAATCTATTAAACTAGTTTAACATTTCAATATCCCCAGCATTGGCAATAGAATTTAATAAAAAATGAACCAGATGTTTCCCAGACTGCTTCAAGCTCGCTACCAAAGTCAATGTCCATATTATTTCAGCTTTCCGAAATGGCCCTAAATAATTTGTGCTAACTATTGCCAAATTATTATCCATCTTGTAAGTTTGGGTTCTTTCCTTCCTCGTCAATGAAAACTTTCATGGGCTTCTCATCAAACTAAGGTCAAAGTTGTTCTCATCCTCTGAGTTTCCATGAATTTTACAATATTCTTTTATAAGACAATGAGCTGATTTACTTAAATATCTGTCATAATCTTTCAAATAATATTCATAAAAATATACTCACTTCCTATTAATATACAGTTTGACAACAGAATGTAATGACATAAATTCATGCAGTTAGTTGGTGTTGCCCAACAGGTATCAATAATTATTAGCAAGCTGTGAGTTGAAGAAATTCAGGGGCACTCTTTATGTGCTAAAAAATAATGATTTAAAATTTAAAAATTGAAAGAAGAAGGGAGAAACAAATGGAAACAGAACAGACTATTGAAAATGTATCATCTAGACCAGGTTAAGATTTGGAACAGTCCAAAGCCAAATCTTTCCTAGTATTTCCAGATTTTTACTGTTTTGCCATTCACACAAGGCTCAAGATTTATTTCTTATCAGGGTGACAGAGAATGGTAGATCAGGAGGAAAAATCTATGGAAAGCCAAATAGTGAACTTGTTAATCAGCAAAGAAGACAGGTACTAGTACCAATTGAGGGAAGAGAACTCTCCATTGGCAGGAGCACAAACAGCTATGAGAATCTAGGAGGTGGAAGTGAGTTTTAAAAAAAAAAGATGTGATGGAAGTAAAATGGAGACTAAAAAGGCGAAAAGAGAAGTAAGAGGCAAACAGTCAGGGGAAACATTAAACTAACCTGGGTACGGAGGTCAAGAGATTGTCAAAGGGTGCGTACAAAGAAATGAACTTTCAGCTGGACTAGACCAGCAGCGCACGGCATAACTTGTACCCCTATGTCTTTTTTGGGGCCATCAGGAAGGATCTCGGTCCCAGAATAACCTAGGGTTTGCATGAACTCTTCTGGTATTTTTCTTTCACTCTTCCACATCATAGGTTGTGTCTTATATACTTGGCTGATTTGTAATAAGTGCATTCGGTAAATCATTTTATTTGTAAATATCTCCATATCTATGTATGTATCAGTTTCTCAAATTACACTTTTCATGTAACGGTTTTTCTAAAGATTATTTCATTTCACTTACTTATTTGAGCCAGTTTTCCAAAATTAAAACAAATGCACACATTTTCATTTCTTCCTAAATTAAATAATATTGGGTTTTGCATGAACGTTTAACATATTCACAAATAAAAGATTGCTAGTGTTTCATATTGCTATTTAGAAGGTTATTAAAATATGACAGATAAACAGAAAATATTCTGCAGATATAATCACTTAATAATTCAACGATTGCTTCAATTATGCTATCAAGTGTAGAAATATTGCCAGTTAACTTTAACAGACTGAATAATAAAGAAAATGGATTTAAAACTGTTTCAAACTATTTTTATTTAATAAAAAATCTATGCCTTGGGTTCACCCTTTTTAATCCTATTACTTTCCAATTCTTATGGTCCTTAAAAAGAGTATTGTAAGTGACTGAACAGAAACATTATATCTGATTTTGTGCTAGAAAATTGAAACAGCGTGTGATCGTGGCTAAGCAAGAGCTTTATGGCAGAAGCAAATAGTTATGTGATTACTGAAGTATAGCTGTCACTGGAAATAGAAACCTGCAAGGATCCGATCATAAAAGTAGCAATTTCAGATTCACTAGTGTTTAAAATTAAAGTTTAGTAATTCACTGTGAATACATCTTCTTAATGGCTTTAGGAAAGTTTCTTTCTTTCATTTGGCATTTTCACTTTTTTTCTTAATGTCCTGCCTTTCAAAATGAAAACGTACTTACTGAAGATCAGTAAGACAATTATTATAAAGATATGTGAATAAAACACTAAAATTTTTGAATTATGCAACAATGGTTAGTCAATTGTTATTTATTGCTGACGCACTATTTTTAATTCACCAAGGGGTGAAACTTGTTATGTTAGGTGCACCAATTTAACCAACAGTTTTTCTTTTTCCTCTTCTGGAGTATAATTAGCTGATGGATAAGCCTAATTAGATATGTCACAAAACTTAAAGTAAAAGTGTTTGGTGAAGAAAATAATGGCTATTTAAATAGTTTTACATACATATATAACACATTATACGGTCTTACGAAATGGAGATGAGAAGAGGATTTAAGAAAGTGGACACTAGCTAAAGGGAAAATTTGGGGAAAAGAAGTCTTTGGTTTTTTTATGATTTTGTTTGTTTAGCATGAAATACATTTGGACTAATGTATCGGTTGTGATGTGTGTCAAATATTACAGGACAGTAAAGAATTAGTCTGGAAAAAACTTTAGAGGAGCTGATAAAAAGGACTAGAGTTTGAGACAAATTAGTCAAAACACGAAAGGTATTGAATGAAAACAGAAGTAAAGAATTCAGACTGAGAAGATTTAAGAGAGAAGATAGACACTTTGGGACCTACAGCTATTTTGCCCGCATGATATTTTAAGTACTGGGGGAATATGGTTCCACGATGCCTTTGAAGTGAAGCACTTTTCTAGGCAACACCGGATACAAAAGCATAAGCCTCACATAGTAAGAGCATTCTAATATTACATATTTTCAAAGTTAAAGTTCCAAAATAATGTTTTTAAAAGTTAAAGATTTTATTAACAAGGATAAGAAACCTTTTGCAATTGATCCAAAGGCATTGAAATTCATGTGATTTTAGAGATAATACTGAAAATATATAAAATACATAGCATGTTTCATATATATTAAGGAAATGGGATTACAAGATAGTGATATATGTGCATGTACATTGTGACTAGTACAGATAAAAATCTACATATAAAGAACAGACAGCATAATTTATCATTATTTATTGTAAAAAATTATTGTTCAAATCTAACTGAAAAGGAATATTTTATGACTAGAAAATAGCTCATTTTGCTTGTGAGAGCACTAATTATTTTTTTTGAGAATTAGTTCAATATGAGACAAAATCAAGGGAAAAGGAAAAGACCAAAACCAAAATCTTCTTGAAAGAAAAATATTGAAAGTGTGAAAAATGATATTTAAAGATCTACAAATATAGTCCCCATATAGCTTTTCTGTAACAAGGAATTTATAACTTTACTCTTCTGCAGTGTGCGTTCCTGCCCTAACCCACTCACTCTTTCTAGACACACTGTGGGCTTACACACCCCCAGCTTCTGTTTATTTTGTTATTGCAGCACGGAGGGCTCTTCAAACACACTTCCCCATGCGTGTAAAAATCTTCACTGCTGGCCAAGACACCTTTTCCATTGCTAAGTATCCCACTATGTCTTTCTTGATTCTTTTATTTATGATTAATTAAACCTTATTTTTTTATTTCCATAGTTCTTTCCTTATTCTTCTAACAGAGCAAATTTTAAGACATTAATATATATTTGGTTGTTTACCTGTCATTCTTCTGAATTATATGTACCAAAAAGTTTGAAGAAAAAGTAGAAAGGAAAGAAAATCATTGAAATGAGATGGAAATATCAAGAAATCAAGTATCTTTTGGTAAGTACAATTCCACTCTTAGGATTTTATCCCAGACAAATAAATTATATATCTACAAAAAGACTCATATGTGAACACTCATAGCAGCTTTATTCAGATAGCTAAAAAAAACGGAAATGATCCAAATGTCCATCTACAGTAGTATGGACAATCAAATTGTGTTATTTCCATACAAGGGAATGAAACACCACTCAACAACAAAAGGGAGCAAACTTCTTACTCATACAAAAATTTGGATGAATATCACAGACATGACACCGAGTGAAAAAATCACAAAAGAAATGTGCATATGATATTAATCCTTTTGTGTGAAATTCTAAGACACAAATAACCTGTGGTAAAAATATTCCAAAAAAAGGTAGAGATAGATGACTAAGAATGGGTATGAGAGAACTTTCTGGAGTGATGGACATGTTCTATATATTGATAGTGTGTGGAGTGCAAAGGTGTATGTCCTCATCAGAACTTATTGAATTATACAGTTAAGATGGATTTAGTAAGAATGCATAAATATTCCTTTACAAAAAACTAAAATTATTGAATTTTATTTAGTATCTTTTTTTTCTGTAGTACAGGTTGGAAAATCTGAAAGTATTTTATGTCTATTCAGGGCATTAGATAATAAGTAAATACATAGAAAATAATAGGAACCAGAAAAGAGTTACAAATATGCAAAAAGATAAGACTGGAGTGTCTTCTGTCGTCTGGAATTAGAGCTTTCGGTAGAAACTTGTTCCACACCTATGCCTACACACACACACACACACACACATGTGGTGAGAGACAATTCTCCATGTGTTTTTGTCCATTTTCTGAGAAGAAGTATTGAAAGCATTTACTTGTCCCAGATAGCTTTCCAATAATATTTTTATAGAATTCAGTCTTGGGGGATAAACATAGTGTCTCCCTGGCTCCCTCCGAGGCAGAGGGCAGATGTGCTTCCTACTCCCCTTTACTCAGGGGAGTAAAGTCTCACTCCATGGCAAAGTTGGGGCAGATTTGCTAACAATTCCCTTATAATACTGGATGTTTCCTTAGGTCACATTTCCTCAGTTGTAACACAAAACGTACTGTGTGGATAGCATCTACCTCGACCCACCTCCAAAGCATCTCTGCTGGGCTTGAGGGCAAGAGGAACCATGGGGACATGAAGCTCCTGATGTCTGAAATGCCATGACCTGGAAGTCTTGTTTCTTCTGCCTGCATCTATAAACCCATGCAGGCTAGCTTCTCACTTTGCACATAAAGTAAAATTTCAGAACTCAGTTCTTGATAATACCCAATTGTTTTCTGGATGTTTTCTGAGGAGAGGGCTTAAAATTAAGGAAATAAGATATCCCTGACCATACTTAGCATGGAAATCTTGGTCTGTGAATATCACTCAACCCTAAGAGGAAACAAGGCTTCTTTAAGAATATAGTGCTGATGCAAGTGCAGCAAAACTAAGGAGATGCTAAAGAATTATGGTGGCAAATCTTAACCAAGTGATCACACTTATCATCGACTTCAGGACAAATCAATATCACTTGCCTCCTGATATAATGCACTGAGAAAGCCATATCACTTTAGCACTATTCTAGCCTAAACTGTACAACCTGAATCTAACCATGAGAAAATATCAATGAGGAATATCTTCTGATATAAATGATCTGTGCTCTTCAGAAATATAATGGTCACAAAAGACAAAGAAACTCTGATCAATCATTCCAGTTTATAAGAGACTAAAGAGACCTCACAAATAACTGTGAAATGTGACCTTTGTAGATAGAATATTTAACCATGAGACACCAAATGGCTATGTATCAGAATTACCCATTATGCGGTGGGAAGTCACAACTTGCCAAGTCATAATGTCTAGTGAGCCAGCAGCAGATGGAAATGATAGAACTGAGATTAAGCATGCATAGGACCAGAGGGTGTGAGTAAGCTGTATGAGCTGGTCGTCAAGACCTCCACACAACTGCACCCAGGGCTTGAACCTATTGCCATCTGGGGTGTTCCATTAGACAAAGAAGAAAAGCCTGAGCTGGGTTATAGATGCATCAGCTTGGTATGTGGGAGCAAGCTGAAACAGACAGCTCCTGCATCACAGCCACATTCAGGTATGGCTCACAACGACACTGGGGAGGGAAAATCTTCCCAATGGATGGAGCCAAGAGCAGTGCACCTGGTCATCCACTTTTTGTGGAAGAAGTGACCTGGGGTGAGAATTTATACACGTTCCTGGACTGTGGCAAATGGCCTAGCCTGGTCAAGGGGCTGGAAAGTAAAAGCCTGGAACGTTGGAGGAAAGAAGGTCTGGGATAGATCACGAGTATGAACACATATGAATGGGTACAAAGTATGAAAATTTTTGTATCACATGCTAATATCCAAAAAGTATTCACCACCACGGAAGTGCTAGACAACCAAGTAGACTAGAAGTTAGCAAATGTTTTTTGTAATGGGCCAGAGAATAAATATCTTAGGCTTTGAGAACCACATATGGTCACTGTCAGATGTTCTTATTTGTTTTTTTTCTGTTGTTTGTTTATTTACAGTCCTATGAAAACGTCAAAACCATCCCCTGCTCCAGTCTTTGCAAAAACAGGCTCAGCAGTAAATTTCGCCTGCGGGCAATAATCTTCTGACTCCTGTGGTAGACAAAATGACTCAGCTGAAATTAACTAACCTTTGTCATGAGCCATCCTAGAATGAGCACCAGGGGCAGATAAGTAGAGTAGCCACGGTGGCAGAAAGGGAGGCCATGCATAGCAGTGGCAGAGAAGGCCATCTCTCACGAGATACGGAAGAATGATTTTGGAAAGATCATATAAATGAAACTTAGTGGCCTTTACATTGGGTTGCTTAGGAGAAATCCTAATGGTCAAAGTATAATATATATTCTGTGTCTTAAAAATTGAATATCATTGTCTTTAACATGCAGTAGGTGGAAATTCTAATGTATTCTTTTAAATTTTAGCAACAATCGGATGTGCCTTTTTCTGCATATTTACCATAGTCACATTTCCTGCTTACTCATTGGCTTCCTGCAGCCTTCCAGGACCTTCTCTTAGATCGCATGCATCTGATCTTGGAGCATCTCCAGTCCATCACCTAAGGTTTGTGGTTCCCAAATCTTAGTGGTCACAGATGTGCTTATATGAAACTTATTTGACCTATTCATTTCCAGGCATTTATGAGTTAAGTGCAAAGGAGCTGCATCATTAACAAGATCTCTAGTGACTCAATGGATCAGATTTTCCTCCATGTTTTAAAGACACTAATACTGAAATTTTAGTGTTTCACTGTGCCCACTGTGATAAAGAACCTGTAACAACAGATTTGTTTAGATCAGATACCATCAATAGATGTTAACAGGATGATTACTTGGTTGCTGTCACTACAAGCTATTTTTAGTAGATTACCAGACTGATTTCTTTCTTTTTTTTTTTTTGTGAGGAAGATTAGCCCTGAGCTAACTGCTGCCAATCCTCTTCTTTTTGCTGAGGAAGACTGGCCCTGAACTAATATCCGTGCCCATCCTCCTCTACTTTATATGTGGGACGCCTACCACAGCATGGTGTGCCAAGTGGTGCTCTTCTGCAGCCGGGATCTGAACTGGCGAACCCCGGGCCGACGAAGTGGAATGTGCAAACTTAACGGCTGTACCACCGGGCCAGCCCCCAGACTGCTTACTTTAATTCTGATTTCCAGTCCTCTTGGACATGGTAATTTATCTCGTCATGAGGTTGCTTTATAGTGGTGAATGAATGAATAGTGAATTAATGAATGTAAATACTTTATTTTTAGTTTATTTATATATAGGTTATCAGTGACAGTTAATCCAATGTAATTTAGTGATATTAGAAGTCAGATATTTTTTATAGCAGCCGTGACTTAGAATTAAAAGAATAGGTTAAAAAAATGAAAATATACTGATTCTTGCATGCATGTTTATTCACATATTTTCTATTATTAACAATTTGAAAACATATATAGAAAAGCTTATATTTGGATCATTCCAGAACATTCAAGATACTGGCATCTATATGTTCTGTCTTCCTGGTTAGATATTTGAGAGTGAATGCAGTTAGAGAGAAATGCCTGAATCTCAAAGACACATTCAACTCAGGATGATCCAGCCATAGGAATATATAGCAAAAGTCATGCTTATGCTGAAGGAGTGAGTGTGTATTTATCTATGTGTATACACGTATATATGTGTATACACACGCATGCATTCACATATGCAGAGTTTGCCTAGCTATTTGCAAAACTAACTAGCTTTAAAAATCTCATGGTGTGTACAGTGTTTCAGAAGTAAATAACTCCTTGATTTGATGCTGAGTGGGACTCAGGATGAGGATGAAGGGTGGATACGTGCAGACCACAAGAACACTGCCCTGAGTCTCTCATTTGAGAGAGTCTTACATATCACAACACCGAAAACTTCTAAAAAGTCTGATGACAGACATGGCAAATGAGAATTAAGGGAGCAGGGCTCCTTAACAATGTCAGTGCCTGGGGCAAGAGTATAAAGGAGGGCTCATACCAGATGTTTCAATATGCAAAAGATATAAACTGAATTTACAAACTGCTAAATACAATATGTTCTATTCACCAATTTTGACAATTGTACCTTTATATTGACCGGAAAGTACACGTTGAATGTACAATTCTTGGACTCACTGGCATACCAAACTGAACATAATGGAACTCTAAGAGCTGTCCTCCACCCCTCAGCCCCCACTCTGGTCCATCCCACACCTTGAGAGGCCTTCCATACATGTGTGTGGGCACCCAAGCCTACACATCCATGCTCCATCCACACCCCTAAAAACAGTCATGATTTGGCCACCATATATATACCTGAGGATGTGGACTGGGATTGCATGATGCAATTCCTAGTAGCGGGACTTAGGCCTTAGATCAGAGCTTGGAGCACTTTGGGCAGGAGCCAGATGCCAGGTGTCTAGAACACGGACTAGAAGTGGCGGTGAAAGCTTGGGGTACTCGCCCCATGGAAGGTGTGTAGCTATAGCTATAACCGGGCTAGAGTGGAGTTCTCTTAAGCACAGGACTTAGGTCAGGGATCCTCTTGCTCAGGGCCACAGTGCTAATGTGTCCATAAACTTAAGCCTGTCACCTTGATGGACTTAACATTCCCCTCAGCTTGACTAGACGTCAGACAGGCTTCTTCCTGGCTAGGCCTCAGCCCCTTCTTTTCTTAGAGCATTTGCTTTAGAAAACTTGTAATTGCAAATTCTTTCTGTGCTCCTCTGAAATGTAAAAGTTCTCTCAGCCTCTTGTTTTATAACCCAAGAATGTGTTTCCTAAGGACCTGAGAGTCATCCCTTTGAAATGCAATCATCCAAGGAGATAGAGCCCCTCCCTCCCAGTCTCTGTGGGAGCCTAACTTCAATAAGTGACCATTAGCAAACACAGGTGGCATAATCACACTAATCAACCTGCCCCCTAACATGGTCAGTGCTTTTCCCTTAGCTCACCCCAGCGTTTAAAATTTCCTCTGCCTGTTGTTTCAGGGGAGTTGAGTTCCCTTATTGGAAGAGTGTTGAATATAGTTTTCTTTGCCTGTTTAACTCCATCTGGTGCAACTTTTATTTGGCACCCACCACTTGAGTGTGCAGGAGAAGGAGACAATCACAAGCATTGCACGGGGAAGCTGAAGAGGAGGGATGGCTTTCACTTACAATAGACCACTCAAGTCACCCAAAGGAGACGGCTAGACCAGCCAGTTGTCCTACCTTCCTGTGCTCCCTCCCTCCTCTCACCTCGATTGTTTGAAACTAGCAGAAGAGTAGAAGTAGCTGAGGGGAATCCGCCGCCCCTCCTATAAGGGAAGCCTGACCAGGTCACCCTCCTCATTCGGAAGAGTCCAGTCACTGCCCAGGTGTCTTGTGCCCCAGGGCTCAGCTTCCACACTCAAGGTCTCTGTCCCCTCCGTCCCTGCTGCTTCTTAGGCTCTCAGGCTGCTGAAGGAAGTTCTGCTCTTTGGGCTCTCATCTGAGAAGGTGGTGCCCGAGTGTGGGGAGGAAGAAGAAGAGGAGGAAGCCCTGAGTAGAAAAAAAGGCTAGCAGTGGGCGTAACTCCATATATAACATGTAAATATTATGATGTGCGATATGGGCTTCAGACCCTGCAAATTGAGGGCCAGGCCAATACATTCCAGTTATGCTTGAAATAATAGGACCCAGATTAAATCATCTGTACTACTTATGTTTGTATCTGAAAGAAAGAACCATGGCTGACAACTTTCAAAAACAGTTAAGTCCTCGTCTACTAAATGCTGTTGCTGATTTCAAGAGAAAGTAGTTTGTCTCATGAACAATTATGACAACTTCTCACTCACCTTGATCCAAATTCCTTCATACATCATAACAACTACTCAACACATTTTGTTTGGATCCCAAGAAAAGTCTGCAATCTGCTTGATCCATCAGTGCTCCAACATGATCTGGAACTTCAGCCTAGAACTCATGAATATTTTTTTAAATCTCCCAGTGGTATTTAAGTAATTTTGAGCAGTTACAGATCATTCTGTTTTGAAATAATATTGGTATCTGTGTATGTAAAGTAGTTTGTCAATTAAATACTTTTATCGGCTCTTGCTATCGAGTCAACACTTCACCAAAAACTTTACTGAGGACCCACTCTCTAGCAGGAATATTCTATATACAGGCACCATGCTACATGCTGAGTTCAAAGCAGCGAGAAGCACGTAAATTTTTGTGAGAAATCTACCACCTAGGAGCACATGTCCTAAAAATGCAACACTGTATCCCTGAGCCACACTCTATCTTCTGATAAGTAGACTTAAACTATTAAATTCTATGTGGAACCTCAAAACTCACATATATGAAATATTTTTTTCTTTCCTGGGGAGTGCAATTTTATAAATGCAAACATATCAGTGAGAACGATCTTCTACTTTATAGCAAACACACAAAGAATCAAGACTCTGAGAAATTGACCTGTTACATTCCCAAAGCCCATGAGAAAATGTCTTTCTCCCCATAGACATTAATAATAAAATATCTTTAGAGACACATAATCAATGCTATTCCAGGAAAGAAAATAAAATCACCTCATGTAAAACCAAGTATAGTTTTACTGTGGTTTTGAGTTTTGGACAAGTTGACATTCGACCAGTGTGTGGGTAAATTAAACCGAATATTAACAGAATAATAACTTTCAAAATCTTGTTAAATGCAATATTGATCATTGTAGGGGCTTTGAGAAGGATTAATTTGAAACATAAAAAGGAGAGCATTTTTGACCCACTAATATTTATACATGAGCGTATTGTATTAAGATAATTGTCAACAATTAAGTTAAAGAAAGTTTTCACAGCAAACGTTTACGTATCAAGACTGTTGCCAAAATCATCACAAGGAAAAAAAAAGTCTTAGAAAAGAATGTTATAAAGGATTTCAGAAAATACCTTGAATAATGGTCTTTTAATGTTTTTGAAGTACATACCAAGTGTTAATTTCAGAACTGTCAGTCTTAATTGCTTAATTAATAAAGCATTTTAAGTGCCCTCAGGAGAAAGAGTTTGTAAACATTATAGATTTTCACAAGGGTGACACTTTATTATAGTCTAATTACTTTGGAGATGCTTATAGCTCCCATGAAACTGAGCCTCAGTGCAGTTGGGCAGGACCAGAAACTCTTTTATCACGATTCTTTTTGTCAACACAGAGATGAAATAAACGAGATCTAAGTGAGATCGGGCAGCTCCCAGAGACTTTTCCCAGGTGGCTCGGCTTTCCCATGGCACAGAATCTTTGCATTTCCAATTACAGTAGCATCTTCCAACCCCTCCCCCACCACTGCCTTCCAATTAAAACAACATGTTTTAGAAATGGGAAGTTTCAAGGTTAAGACTTTATTTCTAACACAACATCTCTTACAAAGTACTTACATTTTTCACTGAAAATTTATTGCAAACACCTGGGAGCAGAGACTGGGAATTTTTTTAGGAAAAAGGGATGTCTGTTGTCCCAGAAATAATATTATGTGAATGCCTGACCCTGTAAGTATACTTGCTTTAATCTGCTCTTGTTTTTGAAGGGGATCAGATGAAAGGCCTAACTCTCCTTATCTGACCTGTGGTACTCAGCTCTGTTGAGGAGGAGAAGTCTACCCTGCATCCTCCTGCTTCTCACCATCCTATTGGTTTCCTTCCTGCTGTTCCTGAACAAAGCCCTTTGCCAGTATCTTCCTCAAGTACCAGAGCCTGGGGATACAGTGCTTCCTCTCACAGTGCTCTGGAGCAGGGAGCAGACAATGCTAATGGCACTCTCAGATATGATGCTGGCTTAGGACAGAACTGATAGAACAGAATCCCCTGGGAGGATCACAGGGCATCAGGTCTTAGAATAAGTCTTGTGAATAAAAAGTAAATAAAATAAATTTTATCCAGCATCATAAGTTGCTAAAAAACTTCAAATGATATTTAATTTTAAATGAGCAATTATCTTGATGTTATTCAAATTATTCAGAATGTTCTTCAATACCAAAATAACTTTAAGAAAAGTTAGTGTAATCAACTTTGGCAATATCTACAAGTGTCACTTTCTGTTGGTAGACTATTATACATATTTTTGCTAAAGTATAGGTAGTTTGGTTTAACCTATAAATAAGTGACTACTGACATTTACTTTGACAATTTTGATGAATGATTTTATGCATTTTGTATTTGAAATTATGCAAATAAATTTCTTATAGAATGTGCAAAAGCGAAAAATCTGTGTAAGGTAAGTGAACAAACTTGTGTAATAAATGTGCATTTAAAATATACAGAAAAATTATACTTTGATGCGTTTGTTGAGAAATGAATTTCTTTAACTAACATTGTGTATTTTAGAATGGCTAAGTCAGGAAAGAGTTGTCTAATCCTTGTTACTCTATGAGGAAATAACCTCTGAACATCCCCAGGATGAATTTAGTTAACAACATCAAACGAGCAAGAGGCAACTAGTGACAATCAGGAAGTCATGGGTGAAATGTTGATGAAGGCAAATCTGTAGTGAAGATATATGTTGATTGGAAGAATACACAGCAAAGGTACAAGTAACATGCATGGGAAGCAGAAAAAATAGGAATCTTCACGGAGAAACAACATTAAATGTAATAAATCATAAATTGATTATTTAATGTCAAGAAAGGCATTGCTAAATATTTCACATATATTATTTCATTAAATTCTCACATCAAACTTATGATTAAAATAAAGTAAAGAAAGTACCAGGGAGGTTTAAGTAAAATATCTGGGTTCCCAGAATAGTTTTGAAGCTAGGATTCACTCTAGATGTATTTCACTACCCAGTAATGTGCTCATATCTGTGATATTCTACTCCTTCCATCTGCACCATCTCCTGTTGTAGGAATTAATTCCCTAATATTGTATATTCCATGTGTCTTGAAAGAGCAAGCCAGAATAACTATACTCCCAGCTATTTATCTATATGTTTTCTACAGTTTGGGAAAATGAATTTGTACTAACAACTTAAATGCAACTCAACATATTTTTTCCTATTTTTTTCTGCCAAAAAATGTGGTTTAATCCAATCCTGCCTACTCATCACATGAATTCCAGCCACTGAAAGTGGCCAGAGGGATCAACACAAGACCACGCTGAGTGGCCACCCTTTGAACTTGTTGTCTCAAACTCAAGTTGATGCTGCCTGGCCATTATGGCATTTTCCTAGTCCATTCCTGTCCTACTCTCTAATGGAATTTTATACTTCCCCCTTTCATTTTTTGACTTCTTCAAACTTCCATCATCTCTTTTTTCATCCTGTTGCTCAGATATTTTGGCTTCTTATTCCACAGCATAAAAAAATAGGAGTTAGAAGGGAGTTTTCTCAAAGACTTGCTACCTCATCTAATAATTTACTTCTATATACATTCATACTTAAGTTCTCATTTGTTTCTATGGATGAATTGTCTCAGTTTCTATCTAAAGCAACTTTTCAGTTTCTGCCCAAGATGCTATGTTCTTGTTTTGATATTTCTACCCCCCAAATTTTCCTCTCTCTCCTGCATCATGAATTTTCTCCTTGCTTCCTGGACCAAATGATCAGCATACAGACGTGCTTTGATCTCCTTTCTTATAAAGCCTACCTCCAACGCTACCCCATTATTCCATTCCCTACTCATCCCTTCTTGAAAGATCAAGTGTTTGTCCCTCTTGTTCCAGAGAAACTGATCTCCACTTTGCTATGTCTATTGGTCGGTTCTCCATCCACATCTAACTTGATTTAGCAGCACTTGGGATAGTAGTTCAATCCCTCCTTCTTGAAGCTCTTTTCTTAACCTACAAAATAGTACACTCTCCTGGCTTACCTGCTAATTCACTGGGACTTCTCTTTCTCATTTGTTGGTTTCTCAACACTGATGTGTTCTAGGATCAGTCCTCAGACCTCTACATTTTCCTTGTTCTACATTATGGCTGGAGGAAGGTCAAATATAAAATAAAAGCGAAATTATTCATGATCAATAGTGGAAATATATAGACTTTAAAAACCCTTAGTATCAGTGGAAAGAAAAACAAACTAACTAAGAACCGTAGTGAATCATTAATCGATTATCAACTATATTATTTTAAAGGGCTTTAATGATTTTTCTGGCATTAAAAGTTAGAGGTAAACACTTAAAATTGATATTGCTTCTTTAACATATCTAATTGGAGACTACTTTGTGGTTTCTGAGATTCTATCTAAACATATCCATGGTGTACAATCCAGAGACTATAAAAACATTTACATAAATATCTACATCAATATATATTTATATTACTTCAAAGTCCATATAATTTTTATGCTAAAATTGAGTTAAATGAAATAGTTTGAAAAACATATTTGAGGAGTGTTTAAGTATGATTTCAACACCTCACCTAGCATAGAGTAAGTTAAATGAAAACATTTGTTAATGTAATAAAACACCCTCAATGTAATTTCCATTGTATTTTAGCTATGATGTGGGTTGGCTTGTATTTGAGTTTATCTTATTAGGTATTACATATAAGTAAAGGTGAGATAATTTAAAAAATATTTGGAAAAAGTAAACTTGATTTTCCCTAGAAGTATCTCTCAAAAGTATTACATACTTATTAAAGAGGACAATTATGAAGGCTAAAGAACGTGACAGATAGCCTCAGATTGAATGCCATGTGGAAAACAGATTGTACGCAGACTTTTCAATAATATATGTAAATAACATAGGCATCATATATCGATTAAGAAAAGCTAACATTGAGTTAGCTTTATAATGCACTTACGTTAATGTTGCTTACTTGACTTCAATTTTATTAAATTTCCACTGATGTCTTTCACATGGGTTTCTAATAAGTCATTTCTCCCCCATACTCAATCTATATGACTAAGGTTTTGTAAATTAAATTCATAAACTTTATCCCATTAAGATTAAACTTTGTTCTTATTACTTTACTCTCTTAAAGAACCTTAAACATAAATCTACTAATCTAATAACTTCTCTTTACTCTATCATAATCACATATTTGATAATCTTACCTTTTATACTATCATCTGTAATAATAGTAAAGCAATTTAATAGGAAAATGTAAAAGAAAGGCCACCAGGGAATATCACAAGCGAAGTTTATTCAGATTAGAGTTGTAATCAGATCTGTTCAAAGACTAGAATCTGGTTAATTATACAATCTTCCAGGGTGGGGTTCTCCTTTCTATATGTAAGCTACTCTATAATTAATAACCCTGTCTAAAATGGAATACAGATTAGTGTGGCATAACTTGTTTTTTAATGACCTAATAGTGGCATATCTATAGTTTTTTTAGGTACTCATATACTATTTGTATATTTACTCAGTTATTTATTCACTCAACAAAATATATTTACCACCTAGTATGTGTGAAACTCTGCTCAGGTACAGATAAGCTTCTACTATCATGTACCTTATCTTCTAAAGTGCAGGTGGTAGATAGAAATATTTTCATCCTAGAATTCACACTCATAATTGTTTTTATAAGGAAGCTTAATGTTCATTTGGTCAAATTCATTGGTTTACAGGCCCTTTTTTCTGGCACTTTATGTAATAAACACTTCCATTTTGTACATTAGTCTCAACTCTTGACTATCTGTATTAATTTCCCATTTCTCCAACCAAGAAAGCCATGAACTTTTTTCATAAAAATAAGATACACTATGATAAGTCCCTAGGTCTTTAATAAAAAATATTTATATATTGTAGTCTTTTTGTTTTGTGATCTTTTGGTGAGGAAGATTGTTGCTGAGCTAACATCTGTGCCAATTTCCTCTATTTTGTATGTGGGATGCTGCCACAGCACCGCTTAATGAGCTGTGTGTAGGGCTGTACCCAGGATCCGAATCTGTGAACCCCAGGCCACTGAAGTGGAGCTCTCAAACTTAATCATTGTGTCATTGGGCTGGCCCTTATATGTTGTAGTGGTTTTTTGTGAAGAAGATTAGCACTGAACTAACATCTGCTGCCAATCCTCCTCCCTTTGCTGAGGAAGATTGGCCCTGAGCTAACATCCATGCCCATCTTCTTCTACTTTAGGTGTGGGATGCTGCCACAGCATGGCTTGATAAGAGGTGCATAGGTCTGCACCTGGGATCTCAACCAGTGAACCCTGGGCTGCTGAAGCATAATGTGTGAACTTATCCACTGTGCCACGGACCGACCCCTATATAATGTAGTTTTTAATGAATTATTGTTCATTGTGACATACTGAAACATACACTAGCGATGACTGATGAAAGAATAGATAAGGAATAAAGCATGAGCATCCTCTCTCTCTGCCTTTCATACGGTTTTTGGAGTGTAAAATTTGCATTAAGGGAGAAAAATAACAACTTCATGTCTTTCTCTATATTCCATATAGATTTTTGAGGATCAGTGGGCTGTTTAACAAAATGTAGCTGGTCGACTGATGTTTATTACAATTATTTTTATTATGGTTTTTGTTGAACACGAAAGGCTTCAATACTCACTCTGTTCATTAGACTGATCACCTGTATGACCTCCTTCACAACCATCAACTAAGGATAGGAGTTTTAGACAGATATGGGACTCATCTCTTTAGCTGAACATACTCCAAAAGTGAAGGCTGGGACCACCTGCATTCCTAAAGAGATTTCCCAGTGCACTGAAGTTTAACTGCAGTCGCTGGATGCCTCTAAATGGGGTTGTCCCTGACTGAGGACTAGAGAATGATCTTTAAAATAGTTCTACTAAAATTATCCCCAAACTCCAGGGGTACAGTTTCTAAAGGAATTGGATTGTATTTCAATCCAAAAGAAATTATTTTCCTTCATTTTTTGAGACCACCTGCTACTGTAGCTCGGTTTGTTTATTTGCCTTTATTTTTTTCCTTCCGAAAAGAAGATCCCATTCATTGACATTGTAGGGGAGCAAGTACATATTTAACACTTAATTGTGCTGTTTTGTTAATTTTTTTGATGATGCTTGCTTGGTTTTGCTTATTGTTGCAAAGTAATTCGGTGAAGCACACCCTCTACTGAAATTAATACATAGCATAACGTGAAACTCTGGAGGCTGCCAGTGAGCGTGTGAACTCAGATGTAAGTCGTGGAGAAGCTGGAAAAGAGGCAGCAGCTGGTGTGATAGAACAGAGCAATGACACGGCTGTCAGAAAAGCCAAACCTTGCGGGAAGAGCCAAGGGTGAACGGGAGAGAACTATCCAGAATATTTGCTGTAAGAAAGAAAAGAATATGCAATTTCATGAGAAGAAGGGTTATAAAAGAATGAAATAGGCTATATTATGAGGAGTATGGCATTGCTAAAGAATGGAAATATCTATTGTCTAAAGTTTTATAGCAGGCATAATCGGTGAGAGCTTTTCTGCTGTCATGAAATTAGAAGCACCTGCTGTTATGGGTAATAACAACCCCTGACCCTAGTATGTCAAATAGATTTTCCAGGCACTGAAAATTACTGTTGTCATGGAGAAGTGCAACAGTCCAGGAATGAAAAGAACTTCTTTGTAGGATTAAGAACAGTTTGAATCATTGTGTTTTGGTGCGTTACCTTTGCCAGAGACAGTTGCTTATGTCTGGATGATAAAGTTTGCTTAGCAATCTAACAATTTTTACTATATGGGAAAAAATCTTCTTGTCAATAATCTCAGCTTGGGTCATTGTTTTTCACTGAGCCATTGTTTTCTATGTTTCAAGATAGGATGAGCTTCTATCAATCACGTAAACTGGTGTATCCACTGTTATTATGACACTAAACAAATGTAGAATTAGGTAGTTTATCAAGTGAAATTGCTTTGATGAGTTAGATATAAATAGCATTTTTTAAAAAACCCAAAATGATACTGAAGTTAAAGAGATAACATTTAGATAGATAGGATAAAATAGTTAAATTATATATGTTTAAATTTAGCAGAATCCTCCATTAACGTTGATATTGATTGTTCCTTCTTGCAAAATATATTTCCTATAACACAATCAAATGAAAATTCAAGTAGAAGGATATTTAACAAGAATTTATTTCTTTATTATTATAAGGAATATAGTAAGAAATTTGAAAGGCTACAAACAGCAGTAGTGAATAAACAGTTATCCAGGTAAGTAATTTACTCCTAGTTCATCTATTCGTTCATCTAAATGTATTGACCGCCTAGCACATGTCACTGACAGATAAGGCATTGGCCAAATCTGACAGAAATCTCTGCCCTCGGAGATCTTACATAACATTGTCATTACATATTAATTACTTTTTAATTAGTTATTACATTACATTACATCCTATTACATTTACTATCAATAGTGCGACTTCTTTAGTAGATATCTATTTGGCTTTAGATCATAAGATCTATGAAAATTACTGTTAGAACTTTTCCATCACACTAAAATATTCTACATCTTGATTGTGGTGGTGATTATATGCGTGTATATACTCGTCAAAAGGCATCAAAATGTACAATTAAAACTTACAATTAAACTGGACAATTCAAACCATAAAATTAAATTTATTGTATGTAAATTACATTTCAATAAAGTAGAATTTAAATGCTTGATGAAATACTTTTATTTGCATACTATAGTAATTACCTGCATGAGCATACTTAAATTTCAAAACTCTGTATGTTTTTGGTATGGAAATACAAAGAGACATGGAGAGAAAGACTGTGAAAAGGAGGTGTGGTTTGATAAATTTTGGGAACTCTAGCTTGAGGATTAGTATATTTCTTATATTTTAGAAATATCATTTTTGTTTAAAATGAGGCTATTCCTTCTCTGTATGCCCTTCAGATCTCCAGGGTGACATTATTGATGTCACTAACAGATGGCATAGAGAAGACCTCCTATGATCTTTGGAAGATTTATATAAAAATAAAATTCTATTGTCTTGCTGTAGTAACATTTACCTCTCTGAGGGAGCTTTCACTTTTAGGAATATTTTATAAAGTCAAATTTTTTTGCCAAGAAATGAAGAAAAATGAAAATTAGTTTTTCTTCTGCTTATCTGACACTCATTAAGTTCTCGGTTACACTATTTAAAAGAATCAAAAAAGCACATATCTTCCCTGTGATTAATGACAGAATTGGTTCAAAAGAGAATTTACAGCTGAAGCTTCTGAGAGTAGCCATCAACGTCTGTCCCACGAGTGCTAAGTGGTTGTGAATAAGGGAGCACGAGGGAAGAAGAGACTTGTTGACCTGCCTCCTTTGACTGACTCAAACAGATGATATTGGCCCGAAACACAATTATCAGCATTAACCTGAGATGGGACTGGTTGAAATGTCACCCTGCTGACAAATAAAATAAGAAAGAAAATACGTTTCTGCTATTTGTTTAAGATTGTTTTAAATAGTAAAATGAAGCCTTTATGTCACAATTACATAAAAGTGAAGGCTGTACTATATGTGTCATGATAGAAAATAGAGAGGAACATCAATATGAGTCAATTAAAACAAACTTGCCAAAATAGGAATAATTATGATTTCTAATAAGATCAATCGCTTATCAGGGCTCCATTTCTATAGACTTGCTGCTTTCCCTTTTTGGATCCCTTTATTCCTACCTTTCCCTCCTTCTTCCTTAGCCTGTGAACATGGACTTAGACTCAGAATTTGGCTCCTATCTTGTCTCATTCAGGAAGACTTCCTCGCTTCAGTCTCTGGCTCTGGGCCAGAGCCTCCTCTTGTCCTGTGTGCTCATGACACACTGTGCATGCTTCTGGCCCAGATAGTTACCATGTAGTATTGGAGTTGCCTATTTACTGATTTATGTCCATCGCTAGCAGAGAGCTCCTTCATAAAGGAATTGTCCCAAAAGGAACTTCTAGAAAGCCTTCCCTCTTACTCCCTGTAATAACATCTTCTTTCGGCCATTTTTACGCACATTCTCATGTGCTATTTATGAATTTCCTTTCACTCATTTACATGGTAGACTGCTCTCCATGACTCTGGAGGCCTGCCCATCTTGTTTGCTCTCTTGCTGGTGCTTCACATCGTGCCTGGACCATAGTACCCGCTCAAATATTACTGAATGATGAACAAGTGAATAAATACATCAGGACATTTTGATCATCATATGTCCAGTAGACACCATCTTATCTAGTACATAATATATTTGTTAATGGAAGACGTGAAATATTAGAAAGTGGAAAAAGTGGACACGATTGTTAATGTGAAATTCACCAATTTTGATATGAAAATCAGTGGACCGCCTAACAATACAGGCAGAGAATGTCTTGTATTTAAATTCTGGATTGTATTCTATACTTTTATCTAACTTTTATTCACCAATTTGCATCTCAATGCCTGATTTTTCCATTACAAAATAAACCCAGTTTAACAGATGACTTCTGCCAAAATCATACAGAACTACAATTATGTAAAATATTAGCATACTTTAGAAAATATTTATTCCAATTTTATTACATTAAAAATGAGCCAATTAGGCTCACCGATGTGATAGGCTTTTTCCAAAGTTAAAACTTAGTTAACAGCGAACCAAAGCAATAGCGTGTATTTTAAAAATATTGCTATTAAGAAATTTTATACACACATGCAATTGTAAGCATAAATATATTTCACATGTTGTGTGTCCTGACTTATGAAGAAGGGCGTATTTCCTTAGTCTGTGGACACGCTAATAGAATTTATGAGGAAGACAAGAGCGGATAGATCGGAGCAAAACTTAGTTAGTGGCTTAGATTTGCATGATACATTTAACAGTTCTCACGTACATCCCCAGATGGTTGGTTACAAAAGACAGAAAAGGAAGGGAAAAGGTGGGGAAGGAAGTGAGAATAAGAGAAAATGAAGGGCACAAAGGAGAGAGGATAAAAAAAGAACGGGCTTTAGAAAATGTGACGAAGATAGAAAATTGATAATATGAGAACAGGAGAACAGTCCCTACAAGACAATATTAAATCAACTGGCAAAGTTCTGGCCCCTTGTCTACATTCAGTATATTTAACTTCCCTGCCCTGTGTTCCAGAGATTATTTCTGCCTGAGCTCAGTAAAGCTACAGCGATAGCTCCAACTAATATTTACAGAGTATATCCTAGTTGGCAAATACATTTTTTTAGAATCTCCCAGCAGTGGATTTCATGTCCTCTTAGAGAGAAACCAAATGACTTAACCAAAATATCATAGATAAGTAAATAGTTGCTATTTTTTTGTTATTTAAGTATATTTGAGATTGGTATTTCTGCACAAACATCTCTGATAGTTTCCCAAATTTTTTAAAGAAATTAAATTAATTTTTTAGAAATTAAATGTATGAATATAAACCCTTTGAAATTGTTTACAATCCTATTTACTCTTTCTAGATTAATCTATATGATGTTGGTTGAGAATCATAAGAAATCATTAATGTAACATGGTCTTTATGGTAAAGCATCTTCTGTTTATATACTTTTACATAAATGCAATATTGTTTTACATTTTCATTGAATCAGACATATTTGCATGGTAAATTTGATATATGGTATGAGATTTTCCCCGCTTTTTCAGGTCTCCTAGCCTAAATTAGTTATACTGATAACTTAATGGGAACCAAAGAAACAATATATTCTAAGTACCTGATAAAGAACACATAAATAAGATTGTAGAAGTCCTTTTAAAATGTGCAAGAATGAATATGCATGTGCATACTTTTAAAATGCTGTATAGTTTTGTACTTTTTAGATAATTTTAATTTTATATAATATTTTATTTAATAATTACTTTTACGGGCATCATTTCTAATGGCTTCTTAATTCTTTCACAAGAATGCATCATAAGTCAGATAATGATTTTTATGTTGCAAGACTAAAAATAGAAAAGAACATATGCACCAAATCGTAACAGTAGCTTTCAGTGAGTTATGGGATTTTGTTGGTTTGCTCATTTCATTTTATGCTTTTCTGTGTTTAAACCACTAAAAGACATAGTCAAAATAATTTTAAATATACTTCATTGATATTTTCATGTGAAACCAATTTAGATTAAAATATGGCTGAGTTTTAGAAGAGAAGCAGAAGAAGTCAAGGCCCATCTTTGAGATTAATGTAGCTGAATTTTAATAGGGAAACTTTTTTTTAAAGTATGTGACACAAAGCTCTTGAATTAGCATGACTGACTCTGTGGATGGGTGAAACCGAGCATAGAATAAATCTTCTCAAACAAAACACCAGCATGCCAGAGGATTACTTCCATGCTCTATTTCCTTCAGTTTGTTGCTCTGGTCTATCACTGTAATACAGATATAGTCAGCAGTTAGTCCCAAGTGAATTGGATAAAACGTGTCTAACTGAAAAAAAGTATGTTAAATTTGAGTAATTTCTGGCTTATTTTTAACATTAAATGCTCAAAATTTCACAATTCAAATATACTGGAGGAGGATGAAAAATATATTTAAATATGCTAATCACTTATATGGTTTAATCGATTAAAATGTTTAAACTGACCAAACATTTTATATGGCTGGAAGAAATCCACAATGTTTGACTAACAGTAAACATATAGTATCACCTTTATATATATATATGGCGTATAACTACATGCACATAGAATTGGCATCTTGAGGAATGGATCATTTTAGGAAAAAATTACGCGGGATGAAACGGTCAAGATGCTAAAAACGTGATAGTAAATGCTTTACTTCCTCTTCGTTTTCTAGCTGTTCTCTTCAAAAATTATCAAAAAGAAAACTTACATTCATTTTATTTTATTGTGTAAATGCTCATCCTTTATAAAATACCATCTCATTTTCTCCAGTGACAACTCTGCATTTCCCCCTCAATTATGACGTTTTCTGCCATATTCAATGACAGCCAGACCGATCTCCCAAATGGAGAGTTGTCTCCACATTATTTGAAGAGCACAGTGATATTGATCTGTCCAGACGCTTGAATCCAATTCTACCTATTAGTAGGTTTTTACCTTGACAAATTACAATTTTAGGTACAGAGTCTTTCAGAGAATAACTACCCATATATGCAAATTTATAAGCCACTGATCTATTACAGACATTACAGTGCACTTCATATAATCCACACTTATTATTTCAGAGATGCAGTCTCAGAGCACGAATGCCCTTATTTGCTGAAATGCAAAGCAATAGCCTCATGGGTCCCCCTAACATTGTTAAAACATTTAAAAATTCTTTGTGACCAGTAACCATGGAGACTGTTACCTCCACAGAAACGATGCTCTCAAATTAGATGTGAAAAGAGGTCAAGTAGAGGATGTAATTTCCTTCTTGTTCTAACTTTCTAGATTGCAGACACAAAAACAAGACAAATTATCTCCTGACAGTGAACGATAATATTAATTGAACGGAAGCAAAATTTGGTTGCCCTAAAAAGTGGACCTTCAATTAAAATTTGGGGAAACTTCTACAACGTTTGTATATTCCAGCTGAACTGCTGTGCATTTCACTTGGGTGTGATTCATATTGTTAATCCTCATGCACTTGGAAGTCAAGAAAATATGAGGCCAATTCTGTGTTAAATAGATACATGAAGATAGAAAATAATATTTACCAAAAATCAAAGCTTAAAGTGTTGTAATTAAAATGATCTCAAATTCTTTGCCCCAGAATATCTACTTATCTAATGATTGAAATATTTTCTAATTCCTAGAATACCGTTTAACACTATGATTTTTAACTTAAGATATAAATATTAATAAGTAGTTTTGAGTCATTGAACATAACCTAATTTTAAAATTCCTCTTAAAATATTCTAAAGGTTCTCTCCTGAAATCTAGCTATGAATATTGAATTCAAATAAACCACAAAAGGATCAAATCATCCCAGATCCCAGTATAAGCAGATATTGGTTAAAAATGCCAGATCTGTGCAAGATTAAATCTTAAAACCATATGCTTTATTAACAACAAATGTGACATTTAACAACTGTGCCTTAATTAGCTTCAAAACACACACTAATTCCCCTTTCAAACCACCATATCCATTAACATCCAGATGAACTAGCGCCCAAGGTCTCTTCTATTTTCCAAATAGTTGTTTTGAAATGCTGATGACCCTCCTTGCTCTAAACATCTTCATTCTTCCCTCCCCCAAACATGGTAGAATTTAACTTTATTCTTCTTTAGACTTCCGGTGACCAGGGTTGAATTTGTTTGGAATACCAAGACAGAAGAATATCCAATTTGTATCATGAAAGACTTCTTAGGAATTCATTCACTCAAGAAAATATTGAGCTGTAATAATTTTTTAAAATACAGAGTCTAATAGGCAAAATACTAAAATGGCAATAGCCATAGCTTTAGAAGATATGTGTACGTGTGTGTGCTAAAAGAGTCAATATTAAAATGATATGTGATCGTATACAGCCAAATCACTAAAATACAATATACTTCTAGAACAATATCATTACAACAATCTAGCTGCTTTTAATAAAGTAGTACTTGATCCAAACATATAAAAACACAACATGCACAGACACGCACACATAGTCAAAAAGGTGAGTCAAAAAGAAGCAACAAATATGTTACAGGAAGATGAATCAATTAGATCCCAGAATAAGGAAGTGAACTAAAGTGCGGCTTAGATTCAAGGTGAATTTTCTATTGAAAGTGAGGGAAAGTTTAATATGAAACACTCAAGAAGTGAACATTTATAAGAATGCCAGATAGATAGAATTTCATTTATTCCTCAAACTAAATTTTCAGATCAATTTACTGCTTTATAAAATAAAATTGTACCTATGTCTATAAATGTATATGCAGTGTTCCTCGTAAGTGGAAATACAATTTCAAGTGGGATGCAGATTCTATCCGAAGAGTTCTTAAGATTAATTTAATTTCAAATAATAATAAACAGCAAGAGAAAACAGATGACCTAGGTTTAAGTGATAGCTCTGAAACTAACCCATTATATAACCACATATAAGAGAGTCACTAAATCTACCCGAATTTCAATTTCTTCAACTATAATATGGGGTTAACTATAATGATTGTAATGTTTCAAGTGTTGTGGAAGAATCAAAAGATCTAATGTTTATATGATTTATTAACCTATCATAGTCTGAATAAACAATGATTATTTTAACATCTTGTATGCAGTATAAAGTGTATTTGAGTGTACGCAGAATAAAGTGTATTTGGGTGCTGAGCAACAAGACATTAATTCCAGTAGAAGTGGTACATGAAAATTGCAATGCTCTTCCACAAATAAAAGTTAAAAATGAGACAAAATTCTCAAAAACAGCCATTTCAGGGTATTGGAAATTGACCACTAGCAGACAACAAATGGAGAAGAATTCACTCTTGAAAACCTTCTAGATTTGGTAAGTCATGCAGCAATCTGTGCCTTCTTACTTGGAGCTACTGTTACCCACATGGCCACTCTGCAGCTCTGTTGGTGAGAACTGTAGCTTCACGAACCTGGTGCAGGCCGTGAGAAATAGTAGCTTCAATTCTGGAGATGGTGATGTTGATTCAGGGCAAGGGGTGAGACAAAAAATAGGGTTTTGAATAATAAAAATTGGGAATGGACATGACAAAATAGTAATTTACTAGACTAAGTTTTCAATCTTGTTTTAGGGCAAATGGTAGATCATTATCAGAAAAAACCCTGAAATTGAAAAACTAATGGAAGGCTTGATATAAGGTCGCCACACATCACTGGATGGCAATGAAACTATGCAGATTCCCCGAGACTAAAGAGAGTCCAAAACAGATGTGGAAGGTGGAAAAAACTTGAGAACTGACTGCAAACTTTAATTTATTCCCCAACCCACACACTGATCAATCAGCAGAGGTTGGAAGCCTTACACAGTTGGAGTATTTGAGCACAACTTCTACTGAAATCATTGGTTGGCCATTAAGCTATGTCTACACAAGAAAAGCCCGAAAAAACTAGGCTAGAAGATAAGTAGAAACAAAATAGAAGAAGAAGATAAATTGGGCAGAGATATCAATATAATAGCTACACTTAGTGAAGGATGAAGATTGAACAGTGTAATTCTGGGTTACTAAAACAAACAAACAACCAATAAAAAAAACTTAGGAAAACAAAATATAATCACATTTGCTATGATACTTATCTAAAATATCCAATATTCAACCTAAATTACCTAGACATGCATAGAAAGAAGAAATTGTGACCCATGCTAAAAAAAAAGGATATTAGAAATTAATCCTTAATGGGTCCAGATTTCAAAGAGAAAAACTTCAAACACACTATTATAAGTATGTTAAAAGACTAGTAGATAATGTATTCAAAGAATTAAAGAGGAATATGATGACAAAAATTCAATCAATCAAAAATATCAACTGAAAAATAGAAATGATAAAAAAGAACTAAATGAATATTATAGAAGTGAAAAGGACAAAACAGAAATAAAAGACTCATTAGACAAGTTAAACAGTATATTTGAAGTAAGAGAAGTATTAGTTTACTTAAAGATAGATGAATACTAATTACTCAACCCAGATAAAGAGAGAAAAATACACTGAATATAAAAATTAAAGCCCCAATGAGATACTACCACACATGTATAAGAATCATCAAACAAAAAAATACTTACTGGCAACATCAAGTACCGGTGAGGATGTGGAACAATCAGATCTCAAACTCACTGGTAGGAATACACAAAGGTACAGCTATTCCAGAAAATTGTCTGGCATTTTCTTAAAAAGTTAAACAGGGGCCAGCCCAGTGGCTTAGCAGTTAAGGTCAGCAGGTTCTGCTCCAGCAGCCTTGGTTCAGTTCCTATACCACTCATCGGCGGCCATGCTGTGGTGGTGACCCACATACAAAATACAGGAAGACTGGCACAGATGTTAGCTCAGGGTGAATCTTCCTCAAGCAAAAAGAGAACGATTGGCAACAGACGTTAGCTCAGGGCGAATATTCCTCAGAAAAAAAAAAGTTAAACATACTTCCCATACAACCTAATTGTATTCTAGCATACATATAGAGAAATGAAAATCAATGTTCACAAAAACCTATATACACAAAAACAGTTTTACTTGCAAGAGCCAATAACTAAAAGCAACAGGAATGTCTTTTGATGAGAATGTGGATGAACAAACTCATGTATTCGTATAATGGAATACTGCTCAGCAATAAAAACGAGTGAACTACTACTACCTGTAACAATGTACACAGGTCTTAACAGCATTATGCTGAGTAAAAAAAGGCAATCTCCAAAGATCACATACTGAGTGATTCCATTAACACTCTCAAAACAAGAGAATTATGGTAATTAGCACTGGGTGCAGGAAATAACTCCACAGTGGTAACTTGGGCCGGGGTCTTGGTGGTAAAGGAAGCTCTATATTCTGACCGTTGTGATGGTCACACAGGCGTGTGTGCATGATAAAATTTCATCGAAGTATATTTAAAAAAAGGAAAGCAAGAGTGAATGTAAAACTGTTGAAATCTGTATGAGATCTACTTTATTTAATTATATTGTGTCAATGTAAATGTCTTTGTTTGGACAATGTTAGCAAAATTATATAAGATGTTCACATTGGAGGAAGTTGGATGGATAGTATGTAGAAACTCTCTGTACTGCTTTTGCAACTTTTGTTACTCTAAAATCTTTATTAAAATAAAAAGCTAAAAAAACCCCTTAGATTTCAGCTTGAACATTTAAAGAGGTTGGAATTTATTACTTATGTCTGTTAAAATTGTTTTTTAATACACAAACCAAAAATCAGTGCCTTTTCCTGATCCCATCAAAGAACTCAGATTGCAGAGCAAATTGCCACCCAGAAATCTAGAGAGACAAATGCATCCAGAGAGATACAGCTGAGATCTACTTACCTGGAACAGAAACTTCTGGAGTCATTAACCAAGTAATTTTGAAATATTGCTGGAGATTCAGTGCTTAGCATAAGAGTAAGACAATCCTGGAGCCATATTTTTAGAAAAGCCCACATATATTTGTGGTTTTAACCTCCAGGAACGCCACTGCATCCTCAGAGGGAAGTTGCAAGAAGGATCCCTTCATGGCTCTGACAGTGGAAGGGAAAGAGAAATTATTGTGAAATATGCCCAGAGCCTTCTCCATAAAAAGACCAAGTCTTCAGCAGAAAAAACTTTGCTATAGACTTCTCCAAGTTGGGAGAAGGGCATTGTCTCATTTTAGATCCACCTAGTCTTCCTGTTTCACCCAATGGGGAAAAATATTTCACAAGAGTCATGGCTTCAAGGAGATATATTTGCATCACCGAAGACAAGGAAGGGAGTAGGAGACCAGGGACAAAAAAGCTACACCACTTGAGAAATGCTTGTGAACGTCACAAACTTGAGACACAGGCCACCAAAATACCAAGATTTAATAGGAGGATTATAGAATGTCTTCTTCCCCGCACCGTACTAGCACACCAACTAGCCTACGGTATAGTAACAGTGAGTTAGAGTTAAAACCCACAAATACAGGAAGCTTAGAGAACACCGAGCATGAAAAACAGCAAAGAAATTAAGTAATTCAATATATTTATTGCAACCACTTTAGTTTAACATTTTCACAGTTTTGAAGTGAACTGTCCAAAAGGCAGTCACGAAAATTTTCATATTTATCTAGAGGCAAATCATAGCACATAGTACAATTCATCTTTTAACTTACAGATGTCTACGAAATTACTTGGATCTCATACAAGTGGATCCAAGAGAATTTGAGGAGGAGAGTTAGCCAACTCCGCAGAGTTCGGAACATGAGTTACACATTCATTTTTCTATGACAGAAAGTCAGCATAGATATACTGTTCTCACATTTAAAAGAATAAACAGATTTATTGAGAGGACTAAACAATAGCAGGAATGTGCTGTTATTGTGGCAAGTTTAGCATTGGTCATAGACGAAAAACAACCATAATAACTGTTCATTAATCACCTACTGTATCCTGGACCCAGCAGGTTCTCCACTGCGTGGACTTATCGGTGCCTATTAGAGGTCACTTTCTACAGTCCCTGGGCCAGGCTATCCCAAGGTTAACGCTTTATTACCCCATAGTAATGGTTGAGACCAGGCAACTACATTTATCAAAAATTTGTTCATAACTTATGAATGAAAGTGGATCTATAAGTAGGAGAAAGTTAAGGCCTCACATAGAAGAGATTATTCTCATAGATCAGGAGACCAAAGTCCTCCACAAGGATCCCTAAATGCATGGACCTTTCCTCGGCCTCTACTCTTTCATGACATTGCAAGATGTGTTTACCTCCCCAAAGAAAGAGTTCGTTGAGCACAACTCCTTTACCTCACTACCGTGTCTCCAACTTCCCTGATAAAGAAATAACTAAAGACAGAAACCCCGAATACCTGTCACCCTAGTACATGTTTTCCATTCCAAGAGCTATTTCCTCCCTTAACAAATAACAGTGGAGATACACAATATCCCCTAGATAAATGCCACCCATAGCATATCACACTAACAATAACTTGCTGTTATCATGCAAGCCCATTGTAGTAAAGTTGAATAATGTCCTCCAAATATTCATGTCCACCTGGAACCTGTTAATGTGACTTCATTTGGAAATAGAGTCTTGTAAATGTAATCAAATCAAAATGAAGTCATACTGGATTAGGGTGGTCCTTAAATACAGTAACTGGTGTTCTTATAAGCATAAGGAGATTCAGACACAGAGACATGGAGGGAAGAGGGTCTTATGAAGACAGAGGCAGAGATTGGAGTGATGCAGCCATAAGGCAAGGAGCACTAGGGATTGGTGGCAACCACTTGATGCTAAAAGAGGCAAGTAAGGATTATTCCCAGGACCGGTCCAGCGGCACAGCAGTTAAGTTCGCACGTTCTGCTTTGGCAGCCTGGGGTTCGCCGGTTCAGATCCTGGGTGCAGACGTGGCACCAGTTGGCACGCCATGCTGTGGTAGGCGTCCCATGTATAAAGTAGAGGAAGACGAACATGTATGTTAGCTCAGGGCCAGTCTTCCTCAGCAAAAAGGGGAGGGTTGGCATCAGTTAGTTCAGGGCTAATCTTCTTCTTCAAAAAAAAAGGATTATTCCCTAACACCTTCTGAGCATGGCCCCACCAAAACACTGATTTTGGACTTAACCTATAGAACTGTGAGAAAATAAATTTTTGTTGTCTTAGGCCATTCAGTTTATGGAAATTTGTTACGGTAGCCCTAGAAAACTAATACATCCATCTACAATTGATACTGTAATATAAATATCATGCAATTCTAATATAACAGAATATACATAACATAAGATAATGTATTTACAAAAATCTGGCATATTGAAAACTGAGATCAACAGTACAGTTTACATTGAGTATACCAAGTTCTTTTTGCTTATCTCATAGTTTTAGGTGACAATCATGTCAACACATCCTCTTAGTTATCTTCAGAATCAGTCCCTATTTCTCCTTTGTTCAACGATTTGAACACACATCCACACACACGTGCATATACACACATGCACACACATATAAAAATACCATCTCCCTAGAAGAAAAAATATTCAGTCTTTGGACCATCTAAATCAAAACACAGAAAAAAATAATTGTTATCAATTAAATATAACTTAAGAAAATACTGCTTTGTACACCATAAAGATAATTAATATTTTTACATAGCATAATCGAGCTCCTTAGAGCCACAGGTTCTCAAACTTTTCTTCTCTATGTGTAAGTTTCTGTCTACATTTAGTAAAATTACAAAAATTATCTCTTTGTTCTTAAGCAAATCTCCATTTGTCTGCAAGAGTAAGACCCTAACTTTTAAGAAAAGAAGATATCATAGTGATTTGAAACTTCCCTTTCTTCTCTTTTTTTCTGCATTCTACGTTCCAGTTCCAAATCAAAGATAACCTTGTGGACCTCGTCACATTTCTACTTTCATATTATTATCACACCCTTACTTTAATTATTAAAAAGTGAGGTTCAAAGTCACAAGTTAGGGAGATTCCCATAAGTGACACTTCCAGAATGGCAGAGTAAGGAGCTCAGTGGATTATCTCCCCAGCAAAACAACTCTTTGGTAAACAATACCTAAAATGCAATTGTTTAATGCCACTAGAAAATTGTTCTAAGGCTACAATAACTGAAGAAACATTCAATCAAAGAAATCTATTAAATTTGGATATGAAGAGCAAGAGTCTGACATTGAGCATCACAGTCTTTCTTACCATTCTGTTATGGAAGCTCTATCCCACTCACTCTACTCTGGGAAGTGGCAGCCAAGAAGGTGGTGGCTACCTCTCCTCAAAGCTCCCAGTTTGTGCTACAGTTTTACGCCTAGAGGGACAGTCCCAGTGTTTTTCATTCACCTCCACAACTAGCCCATGTTGCAGAAGCCATCTTCCAAGTAAGTACAGCAGAGAGGATTGGGGCCCCTTTACCTTCCCAAGGTCCCACTTGTAGGACATAAGCTCTCCTATAGGCACAGCAGGCTAAGATGGACAGCCTGATAAGCCAGCCCCAGCCCCAGCTTGCTCATAGAGTGAAGTTTCCATGCATGAGGAGGCAGCTTAGAAGACTAGAGACTGCTCCCTGGTAGCAATTTATAGAATAGGCATGTTATTCTAGGAGAAGAAGATTCCCACCCCAGGCCGTGTTGCAATGGGGCAGGGGTTCTGCCCAGAAGAAAGGCAGGACATTCCAAACAAGGTTGTATTTTGAGGCATTGGGGGTTAGGGCTTCAACATATGAATTTTTAAGTTTACATAATTCAACCCATAACAGGAAGCATCAAGAACTAAGATGCGGTAAGGTTGGGTGTGCCTTTCAGACTATTGATGCAAAAGCAATACAGAAACATCTTGAATGAGGTGCAGGGGAAGTGGTTTGTGTAAATACCACAGAGAGGTGACCAAAGCAAGGGTTGACATCATTGATTCATAAGGATGGATCACATATAATATATTCAGATAGTGAGAAATTGAATGTTTTTTATCCTTATATTATCTTTAAACATCTATTTATTTAACTTTGCTTTTAAAAATATATTCTCCAGTTTGGATTTATCAAGTATACCTATGTGTATTATTACATAAAACATGGCAAATATTTTGAGATAAAAACTACCTAAAATTACTTGGTTATGGTGACATTTGACGTGATCATTAAAAGTGAATTTTACTTACTGAAGAAAGAATTGTGTCTAATCATTTTCCTGGGGTTGGACATAGAAAAGAGCAATATAATTTTTGTAATATTCATACAATATATGTTTTCAGACAAGGAAAATAAAAATATGTGGAACAAATCATATTTTAGAAAGAAGCAAGTTAAGAGCATGGTTCATTTTAGAGAAATTGACCTTTGTTTTACCAGCAAAGGCAGTGTCAGTTCAGATTAAATGTGGGATGCATAAGCTATCGCAGTTATCCCAGATACTGTTTCCTTCTAAGTCATAAAACCTCACACACAACCGTTTTTAAAGGGATCTATGTTGGTTCTTACACCTTGAACTACCAAAAACATTCACTTTCCTTTAAATAAATAGTCAGTTTTGAAACAAACAGAGCAAAATCTCACACCTTGAGAAAAGCTGCTAAAACTTCCAAAGTGATACTAAGAGTAACTAAAAGAAGTGCTTTCTGTGTATACAAAACAAAGGCTGCACTCACTATCTGAACTGCTACCTTGATGTTTTCCAATCTTTATTGTAATCCATTAATTTTGATATTAACTGAATCTATATTGAATGCATTTGGGGCAAAGTTTTCCTTTGAAAAGATAAATGAACATGTTGTTTGAAACTTAAGTGTATGATAAATATATGTCATAGAAAGTCCAGAATTCCGGGGGCCGGCCCAGTGGCATAGTGGTTAAGTTTGTACACTCCGCTTTGGTGACCCAGGGTTCACAGATTTGGATCGTGGGCGCAGACCTAGCACAGCTCATCAAACCATGCTGTGGCGGCATCCCACATAGAATAGAGGAAAATTGGCACAGATGTTAGCTCAGTGACATTCCTCCTCACAAAAAAGAAAAAGTCCAGAATTTCAGTGTTTGTAAATGAATAAACACTAATTTGTTATTATCAGAACTTCTCCTACAGATATGTTAAAGTTGTTGGTATAAACTTCTGTGGCTTTTTAATTTAACATAATTGCAAACATAGAGAGAAGGCTTAGGAATAACTCAATGACTGCTCATATGCCTTTTACTGAAATTCATCAACTGTTTATATTTGTTCCATTTCCTTCATCATTCTCTGTTTTGATATATTTACATATGTTAACACTTATATCACATGAATATCAAGACTTATATGAACAGATGGAGACAGACATACGTTTAACTTTTCTGAAATGTTTGAAAATAATTTAAGAAATCATGATCATTGTGTCGATGTTCTTTGGTATATATTTCCTAAAACCAATGATATTTTAGAAAATAAACTCTATTTTCAAAATTTAAAAAATTAGGAAATAAAATTTTGATGCACTGATATTACCTAATCAACAGTCTATATCCAAAGGTGTTAAATTGTTATATTAGGCAAAATAATTTTATTATTTTGAGTAGCTTAGACTACTCAACTCCATAGAAACCCGTGTTCTAAATAACACAATTTTTGAAAGTGGACTTTTAAGGGATTGGGCCTAAGCAGACAAGTGTTTCGAAAATTCTGAATGATAGACTTCTTAGAGTTGGGGGCACAGCTGTCAAGGCATTTGGATGTCCCGGGATCAATGTCACCTCACTAGTGACCAAAATAGGCAAATGAAATACTAAAATACTATAGTTCTGCTTTAGGTTAGATTTCTCATAAGGCACCCTTGAGACAAGAACCAATGTGCAACTAATTTATTACAGAAGTACTCACAGAAGTACCCAGTGAGGGAGGGGGAAGCAAGCCAGAGAAGGGTAAGAATAATTCCCAGCCCCAGCCTGACTTCATAGTGAACTGTGTAGCATAAATTACATCCCAGAGTTCTTCCAACTTCTAGAAAGGGAGTTGGGATTTCAGATTCCTTTCCCAGTAAGTCGTTTATAACTGAGTGGGTGTAAACTCTCAGGCACTTCCAGCTCTCTCCCGCTGAGGGAGAAGGGGTTCCAGGACCCATGGAAGAACCTATGAAGACGATGGTAGACACCACCCATTAGAAGTAAAGCCCCCAGGGCCTGCAGGAGCGATCTGAAGGGGTCTGGATGGGCAACGGCAGTGTCTGCTGCAATGTCCCCGTGAGACATAGAAAGGGAGACTAAATACAAACCCTGCCTGGATGTCACTAAAAGTAACATTTTGTACCTGAATACTGGGAAATAACTAGACTTTGAGGTAGAAGATTGGTAGTTTAATTACTATTTTTGAACTGAAGAGTAGGAATTAAATATGTTTTTGCAATGTTAGATGTATTGTATGAATTTTTACATTGTGTCATTCAATCATTTAAATATATGTCACTTCTGTTACATCTAAGTCCAAACACTTTTTGGCTAAAATAGTAATAGAATTGTTTTTGCACATTTCTATTCATGTTTTCCATGGATACGATGTTGAAAAAAATTAATTGTACGTCTCTCTAAACTATGGATAATAAGTGATTAGTAGTTTGAACATAAAGGAGGGTTGTTCAGGGAAACTCCGGGCCAAATGTTCCAGGATCAGTCACGTGGAAGGTCTGAAATTCTCACTCTGGGGCGTGTGTGTGTGTCTGTGTGTGTGTGTGAGTGCAATACAACCTTGAAAGGGGTAGAGCCTGTCACATCTAGGATGTAGGTATAAGCCATTGCTTGGGTGAAGAGAAAGAAGACTTTGTTTAGATGGTAACTGGATAACGCTGCAGGTAGAGATATATCTTGTAACATGCTTCAGTAGCAACTGAGCTAAGACTTAACCTTAGTATCTGGTTCACCAGGTACTGATTAATTTAGCCCCCACAGAGGGTTCAAATATGTGTGACCCATGAGACGGAGCAGTCAATATGTTCTTATTGACAGTTTGCAAACTGAATGCTCAGATGAGAACTAATCTTACAAACACTTAACTCTTGAAACCATTCTAATTGATTATAAATATCTGATATGATGCTTTAAGTGCATGGTGATGATATGATGTTTAAGTCACAATGCCCCTTGGATGAGTTGTTTCACTCATGAAACAACTGTCATGTCACTGTGTTCTAGGACATTTTTGTTTTTGGAACTATTCCATCAAAATAAATAGGAACAGAAAAACCAGCAGCTGAGCTAAACACTCATTTCCAGTGAGGGGACTTGCCTTCCAGGGAACAGAAGTCTAATAGATAAGCAATCCAGACTGCTGAGTGTAATTATATAACAATTAACGATCAGTGATAAGTACTATGAAGAAAAATAAAGATAGGAATAAAG
Source organism: Equus caballus (assembly GCF_041296265.1). Classification (NCBI taxonomy): domain Eukaryota; kingdom Metazoa; phylum Chordata; class Mammalia; order Perissodactyla; family Equidae; genus Equus; species Equus caballus. The sequence continues at coordinate 220,532 of NW_027221925.1, forward strand.
TTGCAGGGCTTCTGCAGATAGGGTGATCATAGAAAGCCTCTCGGAGGTGGTAAACATTTAATAAGAGACCAAAATAAAGTGAAATGAGTGATCTGACTATTTGGGGACCAGACAGATGGACCAGCAAGTGCAAAGATTCTGAAACAGAAGAATGCTTGCTTTGTTTGAGGACCAGAAAGGAGACTAGTATGATTAGAGCAGAGAACAGAGTTAGAGGAATATACAGGAGATCACAGAGATAGAGAATTGGTTTATGTGAAACTTACAGGGAGTGGTAAGGATTTTCTATTTCAATCTGAATGAGATAGAAACTAGCGGAGCAGAGACATGATCTGATATATGTTTTACAAGATCATAATGGCAGTGGTGTGGAGAGCAGAGAGCAGATGAAATCGAGGGCTGGTTTTATTAGATCAGCTGATTGTTTTTTGCAATGCCTTCAATATTCACTGGGATGTCAGCCTTGGGAAACTTCATAGAGCTCTTTGAAATTCAGATACACCATTTGAGAATTGGCCAAAATACGTATTTTATTGCTTTCCTCTGAGGTTAAATGACAAGGCAGGTTAAGATAACCTTCCAAACTGTGAAGCATCAAATCAGTACTAGTTGCAGATAAATGTATGAAATTCAAGAGAGAGACCTCTGATTTTCACTGGGAACTCTATGGGGCTCAATATAGTTACTTGCATTGAATCTCTTCACATTTATTAATATTTTCTCACTTAATATAACATCACTTTGAACTGAGACATATGACACATATATTTAACAAAATGAGTCTCTTATTCAGCAACTCTCCTTTTGCTTGTTAGCAATTTATAAATTCGAGTACCTGAATGTTTGGATTGCCAATAACACAATAAGTTTAATTCTGGGAATGTTGACACATGAATTTACCAAGTTACTAATTTAATTTTTTTCAAAATGAAAAGTTTTTCAAAATTTTTTATAGTATCTCAGTTTATTTTAACTGTGTTTTAAATGAAAAGTTAGGCTACGTTTCACATTTCTACTTCAAAATTATTGCCAGTGACAGTTGCTGAAGGAATGTCTAATATTTGTGCAAATACTGCCTTTTTTACACCATAAATACTAATTCAATGTCTCCCAAATAATAAATCAAACCCATACATGTAATTATAAGCATGTTATGAAAGCAAACGATAAAAATGTGTCATAGTGTTCAGATGATAGCTGCCGCTGTGAGGAGTCCTTGCCTGATGTCTGCAGAGAGAGTGACAGCCTGACCAGGGGAGTACTGTTTAGTAAAGTGAGTCATGTCACCTACAGAGACAGGGTGCATTTGCCAAAGAATGTAGGAGGGTTTTCACCACTTCCTTCATTTTTCAATCAGTTTGAGAGCTATACTAAAAGCAGTAAAAAGTTCGTTGTCCTCTGACACAAAATCAGACAAAGGGAGATTGGCAGCAGATGTTGGTGCATCTTTCCCCGCAAAAAAACCAACAAGAAACAAGAAAATGTTTCTATCAAGGAGAAAAAGAACAGAAAATCTGCTATCACTCTCTCATGCTACTGTCATCCTTTTGTAAATTTGGAAGTAGAACTATGTGATTGTGCTCATACTCTTCTAATTTTCTGTATCATCTCCTGTTAATTTTATTAGTGTTTCATGCCTTTAATTTGCCACTAAAATAAGATGTGTATGTGTCGATTCATTTTTATAATGGAAAGTAATTGAGCATGTATTACTTAAAGATGTTTTTATAAAAGTTAGTTTGAAGTTTATGAGAATATAAAATCATGCATATTTTAGCATACTAAATACTATAACATATTGGGAAGCTGTCATAAGGCATACATTTTAAATAACACTTTTGCATAAATTCACTTGATAGAGCAAATCTCAATAGACACTGTGATGATTCCCCTTTTCCCTAAATCATTAGGCTGATGGTATCTTGAATCATTGTATTCAAATATGAAAACACACTTTAATAAATAATTGTACTTAGAACAATATAACATCTATACATCATATAGCAGAGAATTCATAGAAACTTTTTTCCTCCCAGTTTGTTTACCATAGAAATCAAATAAAAAGTGAATTAAGCATGTATTTCTTCTTATGCCACAGTGCTCCCTAGGTGCCACTTATAAAATAGGTGACATATAGAGATTCAATGTCAATTCTTTATGTCTACATGATGCTGAAAGTGACTTCAGAATTTATTTTTACCGTAATGCTAAAGTCAACCAATATGAAAAAGAAAGCTCTCTGTAGCTTGTAGTTCACATACTTTTTCTTTATGGATGACTGTTGTTGTTTCTGGAACCCTGGGTCTTTTGGGAATGCAAGGATATTAACAATTTGGTGAATGTGACCTTGATAATAAGGCCAAGTTGCATACTTGGGCTCCTTGCCACTTTAGTGATTTTCCCGGTACCTGGCAGTATCAGAGGTTTTCATTACTGTACCTTCATGGCTCCATTATCCTTTACTGTCACAGGGCAGTTGCAGGAGCACCTTGGAATCAGATGGTGCCCTGCATGTCACAAAGTGATGGTGTTAGAGGTGGGGCCTTTGGGATGCGATTAGGTCAGCAAGGTGAAGCCCTCATAAATAGGATTAGTGCCTTTATAAAAGAGACCCCAGAGGACTCCCTTGCCCTTTCTGCCATGTGGAGACACAGTGAGAAGTTGGCTGCCTATGAACCAGGGAGCGGGCCCTCATCAGACACCGAATCTTCCCGGCACCTTGATCTTCAACTTCCCAGCCTCCAGAACTATGTGAAATAAATTTCCACTGTTTATAAGCTAGCTGATCTGTGGTATTTTTGTTGCAGCAGCCTGAATGGACTAAGACAGTGGTCTTAGGCTGACGGAGCTAGGACAATTTGGAGTCTGCTGAGGTTTGACCTACACCCTCGCTGCAGTGAATTAGGACCTTGCGTTTGGCAGTAATGTACATATCTGAGGCCTCTTGAGGCCCCCTGTCCCTGATTACATGGATTTTGCAGTGCATCCGCATTCTGATGATCTCTTTGACCCCGATGTCATGCTTATTGTCTCCTGGGGTTTGGGGAATCTGATCAGACTTCGGAGTCCTCTGGTGAATTTGGCTTTAAGTCCCATCTCCTATCTTGTGCCTGCCCGCCCACCATCTTCTATTGTCGGTGAAAACTTTCCTCAGTCTTTGTGTATGAGAAGTCGGCTTGGGGAGAGACCTTCTGTCCACCCACGTTGCCTTCTAACCCCACGTTTCTCAGGTTAGCAGTCAGGCGGTCTAACGTTAGGGTTAAAGCCCGAGGCAGACATGGAGTGGTTTGCGTTTGATAGAGCATCAGGCGGCTTTCCATGGGGCTGTCAGCGGACGGACTTGTGCTACCTGCTGGCGCAGCTGCAGCCCGGAATCGTAGTGGCCGCTCTGGGGAACTTTGAAATGAACAGGACTTTCACTGGAGAGGCGCCTTAGAAGAACACACCAACAGAAAAACAGCAGACAAACCCTCAAGAGGAGAGCCTCTGTGTCCTTCGTCTAAAAGAGACCACTTTGTTTAGGTAGACCACTCACCTTTCATGTCATTCTTAAGGGCTTTTTCACTGTGTGGCTAACATTTCAACTTTCTCTTCTCCGTGAAGAGGAAGGCAATTAGCCTTTTCCAGGGGTACTTTCACGGTAGTAGTATCAAACTCAGTAACCGAGGAGGCCCATCAGACAGGGGCTTTAATGCCTTAGCAGCCTCTGTAGGCAAACCAAAGCCTAGGCCTGTAGCGCCCCGGGGCTGAGAGCTGCGACCGCAAACCCTCGGGCCCCAGCCACCCACCAGGCTTCCCAAAGAAGGCGCCCGCGGAAGCGCAGCCCGCCGAGTGATCGCTTTGCTTGGCCTCTGCCTCTTCTCTACAAAGTCTTCCCCTGGCTCCCGCTGGTGGGCTGTTCCTGACCACTTCCCATTTGGTGCTGCCAGATTTCAACCCATTTTTGCTCAAAGTCAAAAATTTTAATATGCCTCAATTTATCTTTTAATGGTATAAAGCTGGCTCTAGCTCACCTTTTTTCCTATTTCTCTTTTTCCTCTCACTTGAAAATTTTTAAAGATGAATTCAGAAAAAAATAATTTTGTCATATGTGCAATCTAGGACTATCTGGTGCAAATGAATATCCAAAATGGCTAAGAGAAAAAAGCCAATAAACTATTTGTGCTGCTTTTGCATAAAATGTGGACGAGCGAATTTAAATAATAGCCTTTGCTATTATGGTTATAAGCAGAAAGGTTTTAAGATAAAAGAGGAGCTTTTAAATATGATTTAATGATTATGAATATAAGGTTTATAAAGTATTTTTAAAAAAGGTTTATGAAATATTTCCGGTAAGTGGATGAATTGGAGCAAACGAATGAATATTTCTTTAAATCAACTATATGTCTTCTCCAGGTTTTATTATTTAAAATTAATGCTAATAAAATATTCTAGCTTATATAAAACTAAGGTTGAACTTCTCATGATTTAAATTTTCTAACTTTCCTATATTCATCTTATAGGTCAAATAAGTTATCACTGACTCACCAATTATGTAAGGTTACAAAATATAAAATGGTGTTTAAATAAAGCTGTAATACAGATATCCTTTAAAGGGGTTTTGACATTATGAAATTGTAATTCTATTAATTATAAGGACCAAATGTGTTAGCTAAAATTGTAATTATTCAAATCCTCAGGTAACTTCTCAAGACCTTAGAAAACGTGCAATTAGCCCTTAGATACTTGCATAATTTATAAGTGAATAATGGTACAAAGCTTTGGTCACTAAGGATAGTTTCAATGTATCTTTATTCTTATACATTTATAAAGTGACTGGATTAAAAGAATATGCAAATGTTTTGGATGATACCATATATGTGTATTTTGCCATTGTAAAACTTAACAGAGGTACCATATAATGTGTACACATAAGAATTTAGCTAGAGACTTCTTGGTTTTTTGTCTTTTAGTTTCCTCTGTGGAGAAAATAGTTGATCCCTTTGGTTAAAAGTGATTAATAAAAATAAGATATAATTTGTATAATAATTACGGAAAAATATGAAAATATACACACATAGAAGATAATGAGTATGAATTTTTCCTCAAGGAAACTGTTAAAGTGGTAATTTCAGTGTAATAGATGTACTGTTTTATATGTACTATTAAATAATTATATCTTAAAATTTTATTACCATTTACATAATTATGTGTTTATATATTTTAAACAAATACATATAAAGGCTTCTAAGACAATCTTCGAAAGTCTATAAATGAAAAAGTTTATTTAATGGTATATTCAGTGTTAACGGATTTACTCATCAAAGAAGCTTCATCTTTTTTTGTAAATTAATATATGGATGATATACAAAAAGTAAATTCGAAATTCATTACTGAGTCTCTGGTTTTACTTGTCCCTTGTAATTTCCTCTGATTTCTATTTATTCGATCTCGTTCATTCCACAAATATCATTGAGCACCTAGCCCACGCAGGGCGACACAGCGATCCACAGCCCAGTCACTGTTCTCACGGCATTGACCTCACTGGGAAAGGAGACAGCGCTCAGGTGTGTGAGACGTCTGGTCTGAGAAGCGCTCTGCAGAGCGAAGCCGCACGAGAAGAGCGACGGGGAAGAGCTCGCGGGCGCGGAAGAGCCGGGCCTGGAGCACCCCGTTGAGCGGCCGCCTGCACGGAGGGAAAGCGCGGGCAGGAGCGGCCGGGCGGGGCAGGGGGCAGGGGGCAGGGGGCAGGGGGCAGGGGGCCGGGGCGGGAGAGGCGGGCTGGCGCGCGGCCCCGACCCCCGGCGAGGGGTTAAGGCACGCGCTGCCAGGAGACGGCGCGCTCACAGCGACTGAGTGCGGCACCGGCTGCGGTTTATGAGATGAAGACGACTGCAGAAGACGGTGCTGGGAGGGAGATCAGACGCTCCGTTTCGGACATAGTAAGTTCGCGATGCCTCCAAGTGGAATCGTCAAGGAGGCTGTCTTCCATATGAACTGGCCCTAAAACGCCTAACACCGAAGAACGACGGAACGTTCGAGATGAGAAAAAGCACTTGTAATTGATAGTTCAGTCATCATTTTTCCACATTCTTTTCAGGTCGTGTCCTGTAGATAAGTATTTTTCATATCTGTGATGGTAGCATAGATGACAACTGCTCTTTTTGTCACTTAAATTCTGTTAAAAAACGTTTCTCCAGGTTGCTACAGTTGGCACCACATCCCAAAAGGCTGCAGCGCTCTGGGAGCGTGCAAGGCTGGATGAGCTCGGTGAAGCGACTGCAGCTCCTCTTCCTCGTCGGCAGAGGGCGCCCGGGCAGCGGAGGGCGCTGCTCGGCCCTCAGATCCGGGAGCTCCTCCCTCTTTCCCTTCGTCCCTCCGCGCTCGCGTCCTTCGCCCCGGAAGTGCTCTTCAGGGGCTGCTGGCCGGCGTGACTTTGAAGGTCTCCCGCCGCGGTGCCGGTTGCTGAGCATCCCGGAGCCGCGGGCCCTGCGCGCCCGTTCTGCGCCGGCCATGAGGCTGCTGGGGACGGCCGCGGCCCTGGGGCGCGGGCTCCCGCGGGTCCCCGCCGCGCTGGGCTGGCAGGGGAGGCAGGTAGAGCGCCCGGGGAGCGGGGCCGAGCCCGGACTGTCCCCTGGCCGCGTGGCCCTCGGAGCGGCCCGGGCCCCTCTCCCTGTCCGTGCCGGCCGCGGGGCGCGCCCGGGGGGCTGGCGTCGGGTGGCGGTGGCCCGCTGTGCCCGGGCCTGGCGCGCGCGGCTCGCAGGCTTCCCTGGGTTTACTCTGGAGGCGCCCGGCGCCAGGGTTCCCATTAGTTTTACCCGCCGCTTCCAAGTTGTGCTTCCCTCTGCCCACAAGTGACCGCAGTGCACTTGGATGTGCAGCCCTGTAGGCAGTGGTTTACATTGTGTCTTAATTCCATAAAATGCAGGATTCTGCCCTGTCCCCCCCGCCCCGCCCCGAGTAAAATAAAGTTTAAAAAAAAGGCGTTAACTTTGTGTAGAAGGAATTGGAAACCTTTTGTGGGCTGCGTTAGAGCTGTCGGTACCACCGCGTGAAGCACGGAAGTCCTCGGACGGCCTTGCCAGCTGTGAACGAGACTAAGGGGGAAGGGGAAACAGCAGAACTTAAGATGAAAACTCTAGTTCCTGGTAAAGTAGTTGTTAGGATCTATCTTTCTGATTTTATTATCCCCAGTGTATACTTTCAAACCTATAACATTTGATAAAAGTAGTTGTCCCCTTTTAATTAATTACATAATTAATGCGAGCATCTTTTTCTGATTGGTTGATTATGTATTTGTTTTCAGGCTGTGTCTTCTCTGCTCTCCCCTGCAGCCTTCCCTTTGGTAGCGGGAGTTGCGGTGGAGACGTGCCCTCTTTTGCCTTTCCAAGCTGTGTCGTATGGTGTTTTGTGTCCGTTGAGTTTCTCTGGAGGAGCGATGTCCGCTGAACCCATGCTCTCTCTTAGAAAAGGTGCACTGAATTGATCTCTCTTACTTTTCAGGTTAATTGGAAGGTCTGCCGATGGTGTTCATCAGGGGTGATTCCCAACGAGAAAATACGAAATATTGGAATCTCAGCTCACACTGATTCTGGGAAAACCACATTGACAGCACGGGTGCTTTAGTACACCGGCAGGATTGCAAAGATGCATGAGGTGTGTGGTTGTGGTGGGCTCCAGAGTAGTTAGAGCTTGGTTTTACTTGTTTTGTAGTTAATGGTTTGATAAACTTCACAAAACTTGAAAGGTTAAAAGAATGGTAACCGTGGATCTTTAGTCAGTCATATCACACAGAGGATTGCTCAAGTTGGCCTGAAATGTTGCTCTCAGGAATCCGTCTAGACCATCACTGTGGGTATCCTGAGTAGATTGTCTTTTAAGAGTGTTGTCAATATGATGTACCCTTCAACAGCCATTAAAATAGTATATACATAATTTTTAATGTTATTTAGAGATGTTTATAATGTTAAGTGGAAAAAATGGTTTTAAATAATATATAGTATGAGCTTGAGTTAAATACATATAGCAGAAAAAAATTTTTTTAAATCTTGAAAGTCTCTTGAAGAAATTATTATATCATTGAGTGACTTAACTTTCCATTTAAAAATATTTCTTCAGATAAAAGATCGTCTTGTTAAATCATACGCTTTAAAAGCTGAATCCTTCCCACCTGGGCCTCAGACTCTACATGCAGCAGAGCAGGGCAGAACCCGTTCTCTGAACATCTGCTCCTGGACTAACACGAGGCCGGAGGGCAGGAGCGGGGCAGAGGGAGCAACAATGGCTCTCAGACCAGGTGATTGCTCTGTGGGAGCCCTTGCTGGGAGCAGCAGTGAAAAGAGGGTTAGACAGTTCACAGAGGGTAAAACCTATTACCAGTTTTCTATTTCAAGAGATGATCTGGTTTGGTGATTAGGCTTCTTTGGAAATTGCCCAGTTAACCATCTGTGTTCTAGTTCCACCTCAGTAAAGACTTCTTTCCTTCTTGGAATATAGGGACAGAGAAATCTGAATCACTGTGCTTGTGTTTAGGTGAAAGGTAAAGATGGCGTTGGTGCTGTCATGGATTCCATGGAACTAGAGAGACAAAGAGGAATCACTGTTCAGTCAGCGGCCACCTATACCGTGTGGAAGGATGTCAACATCAACATTATAGATACTCCTGGTAAGCTGAGTTCTTGGTTTTGTTGCAGCTTATTTTGGCAAAAGCCCATTTAGTTCTTTTCTATTCTATGACCCGGCTCATTGTTGAGTATCAAATAATACTCTAAAGTGTGACTGTGAATTTCCTGTTAGAGAAATCTGACTTGGGACCTAGAGCATTTCGTCCTTATGTAGTTTCCTTGAAAAATAGTGCAAATAATTTGTGACTGGGAAGGTTCTCACGTTTTATGTGTTGTAGCTGATCCAAAGGTGCCCATGTCCTGGTATCTTTTTGAAGTGATTTGGGGCTCTGGACCTTATGCTGGGTGAATGGTATGAGTGATTTAAGAAATCCACATTCTAGGGGCCGGCCCCATGGCCAAGTGGTTAAGTTCGCATGCTCCCCTTCAGTAGCCTGGGATTTTGCCGGTTTGAATCCTGGGCGTGGACATGGCACCGCTCATAGGGCCATGCCGAGGCGGCATCCCACATGCCACAACTAGAAGGACCCACAACTAGAATATATATACAAATATGTACTGGGGGGCGTTGGGGAGAAAGAGGAAAAATAGAATCTTTAAAAAAGAAAAAAGAAATCCACATTCTAATTAGAAGACTTATGTCGTGAAAGATAAAAAACTTTTAATTTTGCATGTTATAAAAAAATCAGACCGCTCTTTAAGACTTTCCCACACTTCTTTGTCTCATTTAGGGCACGTGGACTTCACAATAGAAGTTGAAAGGGCCCTGAGAGTGTTGGATGGTGCAGTCCTTGTTCTCTGTGCTGTCGGAGGGGTGCAGTGCCAGACCATGACTGTTAATCGTCAGATGAAGCGCTACAATGTTCCATTCCTAACTTTCATTAACAAACTGGACCGCGTGGGCTCCAACCCAGCCAGGGCCCTACAGCAAATGAGGTACCGAGCCTGAGAAAGGACAGGGGTTGTGACCATCTGGATAACAAACCTTACCTCCAGAACTACGATTGACTCAGCGTCACTGGAAAAAGAAATTTATTTATGTGAGTGACTTATCTTAGTAAGTGGAACACTGAGGTCAGTAGTTTGATTTGTGTTGTGATCTCATCAACTGCCTTCTCTGTAAAATGGTGAAAATATGACTTAAATTGTAGGGTTGTTGAAGGTGAATTCAGAAGACAATCTGGCAATTACTGTTTTGCTATAGTTAGAAAAGTCATAATCTAGAGTAGATTTTAAAAGTTTGTTAGAGCTGTTGACATGATTCCGACTCCTAGTGACACAGCAGAGTGGTGTCTTTCTGCGCCGTCCTCTCACCTTATGGCGCTACGTCAGAAGTATTCCGCTGCTATTCACAGGGTTTTCATGGCCACTTTTTCTGGAACTGGGTGACCAGGCTCTTCTTCGCAGTCTGTCTAGTCTGGAAGCTCCACTGAAACCTGCCCACCATGGGTGACCCTGCTGGTGTTTGAATTCCTGGTGGCAGAGCTTTCAGCATCACGGCGACATGCAGCCACCACAGTATGACAACCGACAGAGGGCTGGTGTGGTTCCCTAATGGGGAAACGAACTCAGGCGGCATGGTGAGAGCGCCAGATCTTACCACTGACCACCAGGCCTGGCTAGATCCTAAAAGTACTTGCATTTACTGAGACAAACCTAAAAGATCATCTTCAACTAATTTTAATTAATGCCCTTAGGTAGTCTGCTCTCTTCCCTTGCTCTCATGTGGTAACATATTTGCTGAGACACAGTAGCACTTCTTTCTGTGCCAGATGTTACCCAGTGGTATTTGTGGCATTTTACATTTTGCACAATACTGTGTGTGTCACATAGCCTTGAGAAGAGTCCACGTTTCGCTCTTCACCCTTTGTAACTGTGTAAATGGAGCTGTAGCGTTCCCACTCAGCTTTCCCATGGCAGAGCTGATTGATGGGTGTAGGCAGTCGGGTTCGTGGTAGTGGAGAGACTGAGTGATGTGTCCAGTGCCAGGAGGGATGGTGCTGAGGACCTTTGTATCGCTGTGTGCACTCAGATGGAAGTGAGCTATTTGGGAACATGAGAATGAAATTTTTCTTTATTGGATGTTTGTCATATTTTCTTGGTAAAATAGAACGTTTTCACTTTTTTGCCTTTATTACTTATATTTTACTTGTGCTTGGCAGTAGTGGACTCTTCCCAAGTCTTTTTCTGAATTCCAGGAAAATTTTCTGTTAGCGTTTATTTTTCTACTTTGGTTCTTTAGTCTACTCTCTTTTTTTTTTTTTTTTTGAGGAAGATTATTCCTGAGCTCACATCTGCCGCCAGTCCTCCTCGTTTTGCACAGGAAGACTGGCCCTGAGCTAACTCCCGTGCCCATCTTCCTCTACTTTGTGTGTGGGACACCTACCACAGCATGGCGTGCCAAGTGGTGCCATGGGTTCCGAACCGGTGAACCCCAGGCCGCCGAAGCGGAATGTGTGTGCTTAACTGCTGCACCCTGGGCTGACCCCTACTCTCTTTAATCTGTTTTCCCATTTTGTAACTCTCATTAAACAGATTTTGAAACTCCTGAATCTCGCCTTCTTAACTTTTCTGCCATACTTTCTGTCTCCTTCTCATTTTGCACTGGGTTACAAGAGAATTCTTGAGGTCAGTCTTCCAGCTTACTACTCTGATATTCATCTGCATCCCTTCTCTTGTTTAGCCTGTAGTTTTCTTTTTAATTTCAGCAATTATATAGTTAATTTCCATAAACTTTCTCTTTTACTGCAACATCTTTGTTAATAGAGGTAATTACTTCTCATCTTTACACTTTATTTTCTTATAGTAACTCTCTCTTTGGACGTTAGTTCTATTTCTTGAACTCATGCCTCTTTTTCAAGCTATTGGTTTCCTTCGAATATTTGGTGATTGTTAGTTATCTATCCATAGTTACAAATGGGGGCCTAAAGTCTAGACTGGATGTTGGTAGCTGGAGCCCATTCCTTCTTGAGGGAGAAGCCCTGCTGGTGAGTGTGGCTTCTGTTCAGTGGTTGGCCTGAGTCGGGATACGGGCTGGTGACGAGTGTCTGCCTTTAGCACCTACTCTGAGAGTCTTCCCCTAAGAACTTCCTCTTCAGATGGCAGTACTCGGCTTCACGAGAGTCGGCTGATCCGAGAATGAGGCGTGGGCACAGTTATCCCACCATCTTCAGATTTCCTGGCTGACTACCCATTGACCTGTTCCTCCCCCTTCGGTTTCTGATCCAGGCTATTCTGGGGATCTGATGGCAAAACACTTACTTTAGAGTTCTTTTTGTTGCCTAAATAGGGTTGTGGCTTCCTGAGCACGAAGAGTTTGGTTGTCAGTCTGTCCCTGACTGCCGTATGTCTTCCAGTCTGACCTGCTGGTGACACCCCTCACTGTCCCACCTCATCTGCCATAGATTTCTTTTTATATTTATTTTGTCATTTCAGAGACATTTGGGGTGAAGAAAGAGGTAAACGTATGTATTTTTATTTTTCAGGTCTAAGCTAAGTCATAATGCAGCGTTTGTGCAGATGCCCATTGGTTTGGAGAGCGATTTTAAAGGGATTATAGATCTTATTGAGGAGCGAGCCATCTATTTTGATGGAGACTTTGGGTAAGTATTAAAAATATATTAAAATCTTACATTTTAAAAAGTATGAAAGAGAAGGAAAAGAATGAGTTCTTTAAACGCAGAGTAAACATCTTTTTGAAATGAGGCTGGGAGAATATCCTTTAAGCTGATTCTGTTCCAATGCCTTTAATCCTGGTTTCTTCCTGTTTTGCTTAGTATTCATTCCAAGGGAGCATAGGTTAAGTTTTCGCTAATGGATTTCTATCACATTGTGCCCTGCCTGGTGTGGTGGAAGGAGGCCTTCAGCTTGGGCTAGGAATGCAATCTCTCTTTTTCAACTGATTTATTTATTCGTTCATTCATTCTGCAAACTTTTTTGGAGCAGCTGCTATGTCTTGGGTCTTGTGACAAAAACTATGAAGAAAATAGGGATCATAAATATTTTCTCTGCCTATTTCATGAGATTACAAAGATAAAAAGATTAATATGTAAAGGCGGTTAAAAATTGCACAGGTGTGGTTTGGGCAATATAAGAAGCAAATTGGTAACTTTTTGACATGGAATTTGGTCCATCAGTCCACTTTTGAGTGGCCTTTGCATACAAAGCACTATAATTGCCCAGTGGTTATCAAACCACAGCATTCAGAAAAATCCCCTGGAGAGCTTGTTAACGCACATGTTCCTGGATCTTCCTTCGGAGATTCTGATTCAGTACATCTAGGGTGGGGCCTGGAATCTGCGTTTCTGGAAAGCCCCCAGGTGATGCTGATGTTGCAAGTCTGCAGACCACACTTTGAGTGGCACTAATCTAGACAGTGTGGGGAGTGGTAAATGACCCTTTGTTCTGAGGAGTGGCCCCAAGGGCCTGGCACTTTCTCCAAAGGTACTTCTTGAGGGATTTCCTTCCTCTGCTATGGAACTGGGATTGCTGGTCCTGCAGGTGGGTGATAGGGCCTATGATCAATTAGCTGTAGAGTTTATCTCATCTTGTAGTCAGGGAAAAGATGGAGGCTGTCCAGCGGATGAGGCATTTCTCTCACTTTTCGTGTGACAGCAACAAAGTTTGTCTGTCCTTCCTTAGAATGTAAGGCCCAAGAGGACACGGATTTTTGTCAGGCTTATTCCTTCATGTCCCTAGCCCCAGAACAACCTGGTACGTAACAGGGACTCAAAACATGTTGGTAGGTAAAGGATTAAATCCACTTCCCCAGAATTACCAGGGCACACGTTTCTGTCTTCTAAAGTGAAGGCTTGTCAACTTTGTTGTGCATCAGAACCCCAGGTGGAACCTCTTAATATACCTACCCCTGCTCAGCGCTGGCCCGCCGGGCATGTGTATATTCTGATGTGAAACGCTAAGGGTCAGGGAGCTTGCGGGAAGGAAGGAATTAAGCTCTAAAAGCTGTGAAGAGCATTCTTTAGGATAATAATTATTTTCTGATCATTTGCAATTGGCTTCTTTTACTTTTTTTGATTTAGAAATGTGTTTTCTGAAAAGCTTATTATTTTTTGACATTAAGTTCCATTTTTAAAGAAATACTTTGAAAACTGTCAGACTATTGTTTCTAAGTGTCAGGTGTATCCATTTCTTGGTTGTGTATGTTTTATTTGTGACTCTTAGCTATTCGGCCCCTAGAGGAATGAAGCATTGGGATTAAAGTTGAAGAGTCTGCGTATATAGTAACCTTTTTTTTTTTTTTTTTTTTTACTGCAAAATGGGTTAGTCTGTGTTAAAAATTATGTGATTGGTTTGTTATTAATGGAAAGCAATGGAGTCGGGTCTCTAAATCTGCTTGTTAGAGACCATGATGTTCTGATTCATTTGGGTAATAAATTTTCAGGTGCTCACATGGGCTTTGGGGTCAGACTGGTTTCGAATCCTGCCGCTTCCATTCACTAGCAGGACACCCTTGAGCGGTTTGCTCTGGCTGTGTCAGTGAAGTATTTTGCCCACTGTTTTGTCTGAACTTTAAAGCCGTATGTTAATCTTATTTGCCATTATACTGCAAATATATCAGAGCTCTTTCTCATCTGAAAAAATATTTTAGCCATTGGTTTATCTTTTTCATGGGTGCTTTATGTGTTTAATCGAATATCCTCAAAGTACCAAAATAAACCTTTCTTTTCTTAGTCAAGTTGTTCGATACGGAGAAATTCCGGCAGAATTCAGAGCAGCAGCAGCTGACCGCCGGCAGGAGCTGATTGAGTGTGTTGCTAATTCAGACGAGCAGCTTGGTGAGATGTTCCTGGAAGAAAAAATCCCCTCTGTTTCTGATTTAAAGGCAGGTGCCGTCAAACTGGGCCTTAAGTTGACAAAGCACGAGGTGGGGGGTCTGGTTTGCAGCGAGGAGATGTGATGCTTTCCGATGGGCTTATTCATGGAATGTGAGTAAACTTATTTAACATGATTGCTTTCTTCAAAAAGTACTCGAGGGCTAGCCGTGTGGCCTAGTGGTTAAGTTCATTGTGCTCTGCTTTGGCTTCCCGGGTTTGGATCCCAGGGCAGACCTACACCACTTGTCAGCCATGCAAGTGTATAAAGTGGAGGAAGACTGGCTCAGGGCCAGTCTTCTCAAGCAAAAAAAAGAGGAGGGTTGGCAACAGATGTTAGCTCAGGGCGAATCTTCCTCAGGAAAAAAATAATACTTGACATGGTCTCGTACTCTTTTTTTTTAAGTAATGAGTTATGTAATATTTTTAAATGGAAAAGGAGTCATAGTTTGTTCTAGAAAAAAAGATACTTAAATAGCTAACCTCTTGGGTATGTCCTTATTAGAAAGAAAGAAGATATGTAGAGAAATGTTACAGCAATAAGAGAGGTTAAGAGACAAGGCTGCTAAGTGTTTGCTGACTGTATGTTGGTACTTACACTGTTGTACTGTTTGGAAGGCTGTATAGAGTCTTTCACTTCATTGCTCAACTCTTTACAAATAAAGAGAAGATCCCTGCCTAAGACTGGTAGCCATTTTTTGATTATATGTTTCTGCATAGAAGATAACAAATGACCAATAAGCACATGAAAAGATGCTTAAGATTGTGAACCATGAGGGAAAGCAAATCAAAACCACAATGAGATACTGCTTCACCCATTAGGATGGCTATTATTTCAAAAAAACAAAAAAGCAGATAATAGGTGTTGGCAAGGATGTGGGGAAATTGGAACCCTTGTGCATTGCTGATGGGAATGTAAAATGATATAACTGCTGTAGAAAACAGTATGGCAGTTCCTCAAAAAACTAAACAGAACTACTGTATGATCCAGCAATTGCACTTGTGTATACCCAGAAGAGCTGAAAACAGGGACTCAAACGTACTTGTCCACCAGTTTTGACAGCAGCACTATCCACAGTAGCCAGGAGGGGGAAATGACCCAAATGTCCGCCAATGGATTAATGGATAAGCAAAATTGGTATACACATACAATGAAATATTATTGAGCCTTTAAAAAGGAATAAGATTGTGATACATACTATGTGAATGAACCTTGAAGACATTATGCTAAGTGAAATAAGCTAGACACAAAAGAACAAATATTTGATTCCACGTATATGAGGTACACAGAACAGTCAAATTCCTAGAGACAGAAAGTAGAATAGTGCTAATCAGGGGCTGGGGAGGGGCCGAAGGGGGAGTTTACTGGGGACAGAGTTCCAATTTGGGATAATGAAAAAGGTGTGGAAATGGATAGTGGTAATGGTAAGATAGCAATGTGAATGTACATAATGCCACTGAACCGTAAACTTAAAAATGGTTAAAATGGTAAATTTTATTTTATGGACATTTTATCATTATAAAAAAATGACTGATATTCATTTTGTCTAACCACTTCATGCACTTAGCAGAAATCACGTAAGTAATTATTGTGTGTAAAACATTGCACTCATGGAGTTTCCAGGTCAGATGCCCAAGGAAAGAACTGTTGAAGCTGAGGATGCTTACTAATATATCTCATAACTTAGTCCTTTACCGCTCACAAAGCTCACCACCTCAGTTCTCTGATGAGTAGGGAACACAGTGTAGGAAGGGATAGGTCTGGCCATAAATAAAGTCAAGTATTGTGTCCTGGGAACCACAATAGAGTTAGGTTTTTATCTATTGAACAGAATGTGGAAGAGGTCCCCACGACCACGCCCAGGTTTGTTGACTAGGAGGACTCGCAGGACTCAGGACATAGTCACACTCAAGGCTGTGATTTCTTACAGAGAGAGGACATACAGCAGAATCAGCACAGGGAATAGGCACGTGAAGTGAAGTCCAGAAGAAACCGTGTGTAAGCTTCCACGAGTTCTCTCGCAGTGTAGTCACGTAGGCGTGCTTGACTCCTCCAGCAGCAAGTTGTGCCTGCGCCTGTGAAATAGCTACCAGGGAAGCTTCTCAGAAACTCAGTGCCTAAGGTTTTATTGGGGGCTGGTCACATGACACCCTCTACCTGGCATGCACCAATTCCTGGACTCCCAGAGGGAAAGCAGGTGTTTAGCATATACCACATTGTACAAACAGTCTTGGCCCGGTGAACCAGTCTTAGCACTTCTGGGAATGCTGGGCACCCTCCTGAAATCCTGGTTCCCAGACACCAGCCAGGGGCCAACCTTGCAAGCAGGCCATTCTAAGGATAGCACTTCCAGTCCTGCTGTGTTTACTGTTTTCTGCACAGGATGCGTGGGTAACTTTAGTTTCTGTATTGTTGGATATATTATTATTAGAGACAGTGGAAGTCAACAAAGTGTTTCTTAAGAAAACAAGGGAAAATTTTGGAAAAGTACAGCTTTTGTTAGGCTGGTATAGGAATAGTTTTTCTATTTATCTACCACTCTCATTTGTTTCTCTATCCAATGGATGTAAAGTAAGCATGGTAAGATTCTTATATGCCCCTACTTGCGTATAAGGGAGGGGTGGAAGGTCAAGGATGTGACCATGTGGCCTGGGTAGCCTCGGTGGTTAGTGACCTAGACATTTTTGGTTCCTAGCAATGGCAAAATCAAGTTGCTAAGGTAGTTTCAAATAGTAATTGTTTTTTTGCCGTGCATGTTTTCCCCTGTTCTGCTCTGTTTTATCATGCTAGCTGTTATCTTACTTTTCATTTTCGTGATGTTTAAAAATTTTGGTTATAAATATTTTGCTTTAAGCTTTTTGAGGGTAGTTTTTTTTTTTTCATGAGGACTGACAAATAACTGTATGCTGGCTCCGTATTTCTGCAGAGGTAGGTTGTGGCCACAGCACTGCCCTTGGCCTCTTTCAGCTGCAAGAGCTGACGCTCCACTGCTGACGCTTGGAGACCTCCTGGGCCATTCGGGCACCTGGGGATGCAGCCTGAGGCCCACTGATAGGGCTTGCACTAAAGCCTGGTGTTCGTTATTGTAGAGCCTCTTACTCTCATTGCCCTTTATGATGAGTGATCCGTACCGCTGGACTTCCTGTATGTATGTTCTTTTAAAAAATAAATAAATAAACAATCAAGTGTTTTCTAAGGTATGCCTTTTTTTGGTAAGGAAGGTTGGCCCTGAGCTAACGTCTGTTGCCAATCTTTCTCTTTTTTTTCCTCCCCAAAACCCCAGTACATAGTAGTATATTCTAGTTGTAAGTCCTTCTAATTCTTCTATGTGGGATGCCACCACAGCATGGCTTGATGAGTGGTGTGTAGGTCCCTGCTGGGGATCCAAACTGGTGAACCCTGGGCTGCCAAAGTGGAGGGTGCGAACTTAACCACTGCCCCTCCAGGCCGGCCCCAAGTGTTTTTAATAGATGATACTTTCATATGGTTTAAAATTTTTTAAAGTATACAAAGATATACAGTAAAAAATCTCCCACCTGTCTCCCCTCTGCTCAGTTCTCTGCCCCTCCCTAAAGCAGGTTACTGGTAAATGGTTTCTGTTGTATCTTTCCAGAGATTTTTTTTTGCGTATGTATAACTTTTCCCTCTATTTTGTGCAATTGTTAGCATACTGTTCACACTCTTCTGTGTATGTGTCTATTTTCTATGTGTATGTATCTTTTTTTGCCAAATTGAAAATTAGTGACATTCCAAGAATGTTGAAAGCCGTTGTACAGTACGTAGCTTCCAAGCCCTGAAAAAGGAACTGATTTTGTTTCTTTTTCTTTATATTTTGACCTTAAGTTATAGAGAACCTGATGCTAGTCTCCGCTAGAGCCAGTACTCCAGAGAGTATCAATGCATTTCATTCATTTGTTGGTTTATAATTGATCTGAAACAAAAAATGTAATTTTTAAGATTAATCATTAAATTTTTTTCTGTTGCAGCTTGCAATCCGAAGAGCTACTCTAAATAGGTCCTTTACTCCTGTCTTTTTGGGAAGTGCCTTGAAGAACAAAGGCGTCCAGCCTCTCTTAGATGCTGTTTTAGAGTATCTACCGAATCCATCTGAAGTCCCGAATTATGCTCTTCTTCATCAGGAGGAGTAAGTCTTGCAAACTGACTCCTAGTTTCTGCAGAAATACGTTAACACTTACGCAATATGATAGCAATGGTTCCTTTAAGAAACAGACTTTTTTAAGCACGCATTGATTATTTTTCTTTCCTGTCTCTCCCAGATAATTTCTGTATTTTTTAGTCTGCTCTGGTCCTGTCACCATGTTGTAACTAAGCCCAAGGAAGTTATTCTTACTGATCTCTTTCAAAGAAATTTCATTTATGTGAGGTCAGAAACGTTTAACACACGTGCATTTTCTTAGCTAATACTCTGATGAAATAAATTGATATAAAAGAAGTATTAAATATTGCATCTCATAGATTTATGTTTCTTTTATTTTAAGTGATTCAAAAGAAAAAACCAAAATCTTAATGAACTCCAAAAGAGACAGTTCTCACCCATTCGTAGGCCTGGCTTTTAAACTGGAGGTAAGTTGCTTTCTAATGTATTTAACTGCTGTAGGTAGAGATTTTCTTTTCTTTTAGGTTTTTATTCCTATTATAAATTGACTCATAAAAGATTTGGTTACAGGGTTCTCTGCTATAAAGTTACTCTTTTTTCCCCCTTTTGATACTGACTCTTTAGAAGGAAGTTACTATGCACAGCCACAGTTAAGGGGTGGGGCATCAGCTCCCCCTCCTGGAAGGAGCAGCATCTACATTAACTTACTTGGGATTCTTCTATATGGGAGAGTTGTCTCTTCACCCCCGTTTATGTGTTTATTCAGTCATTAGTTTATATCAGTATGGATTCATGGATATTTATTTGTAGTTTGAGTTGTAATCCAGTAGTATGTCACTTATTCTGTTGCCCAGCTTTGGCCAGTGGAGCTCTTTCCGTTGGCTCCTGTGTCTTTTTGACGTTCTTCAATGTTTTGCTTTTTTGAATACTTCCTTACTTTGTGGCATTACATGGCCCAAGCCCTAGAATCAGCCATTTCTCTAGGAGCCCTGATTCCTTTTAATCAAGAATAGTATTAGGAACCAAGATTTGAGCATGGAGTGTGCTTTTTGTTGGGATATTGTTGCTTCTGGTCCTAATATTTTAAGTGGGGAAAAATGATGGATAAGTTAGAAGTGTGAAGAGTGGTTATTTCTGGGATGGAATTTTATTTGGGGACTTTTTCCTAGTTTTTATTTTTAAATTTTTACAATCTACTTCTTATTACTTCTAAAATGAGAAAATAATTTTAAATTCAAAAGTAGAAATAACTGTGCAGTGACAATTTTATGCATAAAGCTTTTAAAAATAGGTATTTAGGAATGCTTTCTTAGCATCCCAGAATAGTGATTATTCAGTTTAAAGTATGGAATGTTTTAATATTTAATGGTTTGTATTGCCAGATTGCTTTCATACTCTCAGAATTAATGTACTAGGTTATTTCAATGAGTCTTGTTCAAATTGAGTATTATTTATTAAAAATCAGTACTGATTTCATACATGAAAATGGCATTTTAATATTTCATCTTGCCTTAATTCCTAATGATAGAGAATATTTTTTCATATACTGTTTATGCAGTTGCATTTCCTTTTTTGTAATTGTTTCTTTATTTCTTTTGTCTTTCCTTTTTTAAAATTAGAGTCAAAGTGTTTTACTTATTGGTATGAGCTTTCCCTAATAAAGTTCTCTTTTAAAACAATTAGCGGTTTAAAATTTATATAATCAAATATATGTCTTTATCTTGAGTCATTCTCTCATTTTTAACTGCAGAAGCCCTGCTCTTTGAATATATTTTGTAAATATTTCTTTAGTTTCCTCTGCTTTGTTTATTGGTTGTTAAACCGGCTGGAATTTGTTTTGCTGTGTGCTGTGAGGTAGGGTCTAAGTGGATCTCCTCTGCCTCCAAAGAGAAGACCCATTGTCTCGTTACCAGGTTTTGAACAACGTTACACTTTTCCATTGATTGTCATGTTTTTTTAATCATTATTGACAAATGAATTAAACATTTTAGATTTTTTTTTTTTTAAAGATTTTATTTTTTCCTTTTTCTCCCCAAAGCCCCCCGGTACATAGTTGTATATTCTTCGTTGTGGGTCCTTCTAGTTGTGGTATGTGGGACGCTGCCTCAACGTGGTTTGATGAGCAGTGTCATGTCCACGCCCAGGATTCGAACCAACGAAACACTGGGCCGCCTGCAGCGGAGCGCGCGAACTTAACCACTCGGCCACGGGGCCAGCCCCAAACATTTTAGATTTTTAACTATGCTCTATGGACTGTTCGGTCTAATTGGTGCTAGTTCCATACTTTTTAAGTTTTGGAGTATTTAATTTTTTTAAATATTAGTCAGGGTTAGTTTCTTCTCATTGCCATAGTTTTTAGTTTCTATTTTTAACCATTTTTCTAAGTAGATTTTAAATCACTTATCAAATGTTTATATATTCCTCTTGGGATTTTGGTTGCTATTGTGTTAAACCCATAAATTAATGTGGGAAAAATTGGTAACTTTTAAATATATATCTAATTGATTAGTGTTACTGTTCAGGAGGAATTGATTCTTGAGTACTCATTTTATATTCAGTCACTTCACAGAACTCTTACTTAGATAGCTTTCCAGGTGATTATCAAAGGGTTTTTTAGATGTATAGTACAATCTTACCATTTCTAATGATGTTTTTGTTGTCTTTCCAATAATTATACCTTATTTTTGTGTCTTATTTTATTAAACTGAACTTATGAAATAATATTAGAAGGCAAAAGCATACTTCCTAATTATATAAATAATTAAAATTTTCTTTTAATAACTTTTATTTTGGAGGAAACAGAAGTAGTATCTTGGATTGTGATACCAAAAAGAATAACAACAACCATTTAACTTATCTTATTCAAAGCTAGTATTAAGGTAGTTTATGACAAACCAAAACATGTATATAAGATGTACTACTAAGATTGATAGGAAATATTTGGAGGTAGTGTGAAGTTCTCCTAAGTTTGATTACTTTTATTATTATTTATTTGATTGAGGTCGCTTTGGTTTATAACATTGTATAAATTTCAGGTACACATCATTATATTTTAATTTCTATGTAGAGTGCATTGAGTTCACCACCAAAAGTGTAGTTTCTCTCTGTCGCCATACACGTGTGCCCCTTTACCCCTTTTGCCCCCCAGCCCTCTACCACCTGCTGCTCTGGTAATCACCACTCTGTTCTCCTTATCTGTGTGTTTATCTTCCACATAGGAGTGAAGTCATATGGTAATTGTCTTTCTCTGTGTGACTTATTTTGCTTAGCATAATACTCTCAAGATCCATCAGTGTTGTCACAAATGGCACTATTTCATCTTTTTTTATGGCTGAGTAGTATTCCATTGTGTATATATACATATACCACATCTTCTTTATCTGTTTATCCATTGATGGGCACTTAGGGTGCTTCCAAATCTTGGCTATTGTGAGTAATGCTACAGTGAACATAGAGGTGCATATATCTTTTCAAATTAGTGTTTTCATGTTCTTTAGATAAATACCCAGAAGTGGAATAGCTAGATCATATGGTATTTTCTATTTATAATTTTCTGAGTAATCTCCATACTGTTTTCCGTAGTGGCTGCACCAATTTACATTCCCACCAGCAGTGTATGAGGATTCCTTTTCCTATACATCCTCTTCAACACTTATTTCTTGTCTTTTTAATAACAGCCATTCTTACAGGTGTGAGGTGATATCTCATTGTAGTTTTGATTACCTTTCCCTAATAGTTAATGATGTTGAACATCTTTTCATGTGCCTGTTGGCCATCTGTTTATCTTCTTTGGAAAAATGTCTGTTCTTATCCTCTGCCCACATTTTGATTGGGTTGTTCATTTTTTTGATGTTGAGTTAAATGTTTTTTGATGTATTTTGGATATTAACCCTTTATCAGATATATGATTTGCAAATATTTTCTCCCAGTTGGTGAGTTGTCTTCATTTTCTTGATGGTTTCCTTGCCATGCAGAAGCTTTTTGGTTTGAAGGACTCCCATTCATTTATTTTTTCTTTTGTTTCCCTTGCCTGAGTAGACATGATATTCAAAAAGATGCTGCTAAGACTTATGTCAAAGTGTACTACCTATGTTTCCTTCTAGGAGTTTTATGGTTTCAGGCCTTACATTTAAGTCTTTAATCCATTTTGAGTTAATTTTTGTGTATGGTGTAAGATAATGGTCTATTTTCATTCTTTTTCATGTGGCTGTCCAGTTTTCCCAACACCATCTGTTGAAGTGACTTCCCTTTCTGCATTGTATGTTCTTGGCTCCTTTGTCAGAGATCCGTTGTCCATAGATGTGTGAATTTATTTCTGGGCTCTCAATTGTGTTCCATTGATCTGTGTGTCTGCTTTTCTGCCAGTACCATGCTGTTTTGATTACTATAGCTTTGTAGTATATTTTGAAATCAGGGAGTGTGATACCTCCAGCTTTGTTCTTTTTATCAGGATTCCTTTGGCTGTTTGGGGTCTTTTGTTGTTCCACATATATTTTAGGATTCTTTGTTTTATTTCAGTGAAAAATGTCCTTGGGATTTTGATAAGGATTGCATTGAATCTGTAGATTGCTTTAGGTGATATAGACATTTCAACTATGTTAATTCTTCCAATCCGTGAGCACGGAATAGCTTTCCATTTCTGTATGTCTTTTTCAGTTTCTTTCAATAACGTCTTATGTTTTCAGTGTATAGGTCTTTCACCTCCTTGGTTAAATTTATTCCTAGGTATTTTCTTCTTTTTGTTTCAATTGTAAATGGAATTGTATTCTTAATTTCTCTTTCTGCTAGTTCATTGTTTGTGTATAGAAATGAGACTGATTTTTAAATGTTGATTTTGTACACTGCAAGTTTACTGTACTTGTTAATTATTTCTAATAGTTTTTTGGTGAATTCGTTAAGGTTTTCTATATATAGAATCATGTTATCTGCAAATAGTGGCAGTTTTACTTCTCCCTTTCCAATTTGGATCCCTCTTCTTTTTCTTGCTTAATTGCTCTGGCTAGCACTTCTAATAGTATGTTGAGTAAGAGTGATGAAAATGGGCATCCTTTTTGGGTTCCTGTTCTTCGAGGGATGGCTTTCAGTTTTTCGCCATTGAGTATGGGTTGGCTGTGGGTTTATCATAAATGGATGTTGAATCTCGTCAAGTGCTTTTTCTGTATCTATTGAGATGATCATGTGATTTTTATTCCTCTTTTTGTTATTGTGGTGAATCACATTGATTGATTTGTGGATGCTGAGCCATCCATGTGCCTGGAATAAATCCCACTTGATCGTGGTGTATGAGCCTTTTAATGTATTGTTGTATTTGATTTGCTAATATTTTGTTGAGAATTTTTGCATCTATGTTCATCAGTAATATTGGCCTGTAATTTCCTTTTTTGTGTTGCCCTTGTCTGGTTTTGTTTTCAGGGTAATATTGGCCTTGTAAAATGAGTTAGGAAGCATCCCGTCCTCTTCATCTTTTTGGAAGACTTTGAGAAGGATAGGTCTTAAGTCTTCTTTGAATGTTTGGTTGAATTCACCAGAGAAGCCCTGTGGTCCTGAAGTTTTGTTTTGTGGGAGGTTCTTCATTACTTCTTCAATCTCTTTATTTGTGATTGGTCTATTCAGATTCTCTATTTCTCCTTGATTCAGCTTTGGGAAGTTGTAAGAGTCTAAGAATTTATCCATTTCTTATATGTTATCCAGTTTGTTAGTGTATATCATGTATAATGTATATCATGTATATCATGGTGCATAGCTCTTGATGGTATTCTTATAATCCTTTGTATTTCTTTGGTATCTGCTGTAATTTCTCCTCTTTCATTTAAATATATATTTAAATAAAATATTTAAAACTGATTTTATTTATTTGTGCCTTCTCTCTCTTTTTAATTTTTTTGTTGGGGAAATTGGCCCTGAGCTAACATCTGTGCCAATCTTCCTCTATTTTGTATGTTAGTTGCCACCACAGCATGGCTTGATGAGCAGTGTGTAGGTCTGTGCCCAGGTTCCAAACCTGCGAACCATGGGCCCCTAAAGCATAGCTCGTAAACTTAACCACTACACCACCAGGCCAGCCCATGAGCCTTCTCTCTTTTTTTCTTAGTCTGGCTAAGGGTTTGTCAATTTTGTTTATCTTTTCAAAGAATCAGCTCTCAGTGTCATTGATCCTTTCTATTGTCTTTTTAGTCTCTATTTCATTTATTTCCACTCTGATTTTTATTATTTCCCTCCTTCAACTGACTTTGGGTTTTGTTTGTTCTTCTTTTTCTAGTTCTTTTAGGTATAGTGTTAGATTGTTTATTTGAGATTTTTCTTGTTGCTTGAGGTAGGCCTGTATTGCTATTTAGTTCCCTCCTGGTACCACTTTTCTGCATCCCATAAGCTTTGCTATGTTGTGTTTTCATTTTCTTTTGTTTCCAGGTATTTTTTGACTTCTCCTTTTATTTGTTCATTGATCCAATAGTTGTTCAGTACATGTTTAGTCTACACATATTTGTGACTTTTTCAGCTTTCTTATTGTAGTTCATTTCTAGTTTCATAGCATTGTGATCAGAAAAGATGCCTGATATGATGTCAGGTGTCTTAAATTTATTGAGGCTTGTTTTGCTTCCCAATGTATGGTCCGTCTTTGAGAATGTTCTTTGTGCCCTTGAGAAGAATGTATATTCTGCTGCTTTGAGATGGAATGTTCTGTATACATCCATGAAGTCCATCTGGCCTAGCATTTTGTTTAAGGCTAGTGTTCCTTGTTGACCTTCTGTCTGGATGATCTGTCCATTGTGTAAGTGGGGTGTTGAAGTCCCCTACTATTATTGTCTTGCTGTCAGGACAGGGTATTCTTGGCTGACAGTTTTTATCTTTCAATATTTTGAATATATCATTCCACTCTGTCCTGGCCTGTAGAGTTTCTGCTGAGAAATCTGCTGATAGCCTGATGTGGGTTCCTTCGTATGCTATTTTCTCTGGCTGCTCTTAATATTCCTCCTTTGTTGTTGACTTTTGGCAGTTTTAATGTAAAGTGCCTTGAAGAAGGTCTTTTTGCATTGAGATAAGTAGGGGTTCTATTAGCTTTATGGACTTGTATATCCAGTTCGTTCCTCAGTTTTGGGAAGTTCTCAGCTGTTATTTCTTTGAATAAGCTCTCTGCTCCTTTCTCCCACTCTTCCCCTTCTGGGATACCCATTGTCCTTATGTTGCTTTTCCTGAGTTGGATATTTCTCCATTTTCTTCATTTTTAAAAAATCTTAGTTCTTTCTCCTCTTCCACCTGAATCATTTCTAGATCTGTCTTCAAGCTTGCGAATCCCTTCTTCCATATGGTCTGCTCTATTTCCAATGCTTTCTAGTTTTTTTCATCTCATTAATTGTGTTCTTTATCTCCAGAATTTCTGGGGGGTTTTTAGTTTCAGTCTCTTTGGTGGAGTGCTCCTTCTGTTGATTTTATTCCTGAGCTCATTGAACTGTGTTTCTGAGTTTTCTTGTAACTCAGTGAGTTTCTTCATGACAGCTATTTTGAACTCTGTCAGTTAGATCACAATCTTCCGTGACTTCCAGTTTGGTCTCTGGAGGGTTGTTGTTTTCCTTCTGTTCTGTGTGTTGCTGTGCTTCCTCATGGTGGGTGATGAGTTCATCCCCTGCCAGTGCATTCATGGTGGTACCCACCTTTCTTATTTGGGCACGGCTTTGGTTACTTTGATTCTGAGGTGCTTCTGGTTGCATTTCAGAGCCTGCACTTTCCACCCTCCACTGCCTCTGCTAGAGGCATCGTCAGTGCCCTCTTGTGCTGCTTGTGCCTGCGAGGTTGCTGCTTATGATGTCCCCACAGTCGTGGGTGTTGCCACTGGGGTCACCAGGCTGCAAGCACCTCTGCTAGGTCTCGTGTTCCTCCACTAGCTCTCTGTGGGCTCTCCACGGGCTCGGGTGCTGCTGCCCCGTGCACCACCTGTGCTGCTGCTCCCAGGTTATCTGGGGATGCTGGCAGTACTACTACCAGAGGCACTCAGTTCACAGGTGTTACTGCCAGTGACTGAGGTCTGGGGTCTCGTGTGCAGCCCCTGCTGCTGGTAGGGCTGGTGTCAGGAGTGCTGCCACTAGAGGATGGGTGACAGGTACTGCTGTGACTCCTGGAGCCTCAGGTTGCAGGTGCCACCCGCCACTGCAGGGGAAAGGAGAGGGGTTAAGTCACAAGTGCCACTGCTGGGAGAGGGGCAGGGGCTGAGCCAAAACTGCTGTTGCTGCTCGTGCAGCCTCTGGTCTCCAGTGCCACTGTGCTTTTTGAAACTTCAGGTCAGGACACCACCACAAGGGGTATCTGCATTTTAGATGCACCCTTGCTGCTGGGAGGGCTGGTGTTGGAGTTGCCAATACTAGAGGAGGACACCGGGGCTGCTTCCCTAGTTCCACTGCCTCCCAGAGGTCCAGTCCACCCACCTTCAGGTGTTTATATGTCTGGATCTCTCAGGGTTTCTGGTGTGCTGTGCACCTTTTGTTTGTCATTCGATCTCCTACTGGCTGTAACTTAGAGGGGAGACACAATGGGAACAGCTCACTCTGCCATGATACTGACATCACTCCTAATTTTGATTTTTTTGTTTCTTTTTCATTTCTTTCTACCCTTACCCAATCTTGACTTCTAGGCAGGTCGTTTTGGACAGTTAACTTATGTTCGCAATTATCAAGGAGAGTTGAAGAAGGGTGACACCATCTATAACACCAGGACAGGAAAGAAAGTGCGAGTGCAGAGGCTCGTTCGCATGCATGCCGACATGATGGAGGCAAGTACAGTCATTGCTGTGAGGTCCAAAATTTCTCTGATGTCCGTGAAATACATCTACCTTCTTGGTATCCTGAACCCCATGGGGAAATCACTTCTATTGAACATGTTTTCCTGGCTTCTTTCTTTTTAATTAGCTGTGCTACAGGTCTGATGGAGCACTTTGGTAAAGGTTAAATCAGCAGATGATAAGAACACATTCCACACCACTATTTGTGAGTTAGCTGTATTTCCTCAATGGCCGAGGTTAAGGAGAAGGGACAGTTTGGTCCCTGAGACTCAGAACACAAGATTCAGCCCTTAAGAGCTATCATTACAAAGAGTATAATAGGTTTTTAGGACAGTGGAACTGTGGTTCTCAAAGGTAAGTGAGAGTAATAAATTCACACATAATTTCCCACATTGTTTAGTGGATTTACTTTCTGAAATATGGTGGATGTGAAAGTTCTTTTTAACCCTAGAGTTTTGTATTCGTAGAACCAGCCCCTTGACAGGTCCCATTGGTGCTGGAATCTCTCTGAAGATTGAAAGCCTTTTGAGATCTGGTCTGGAAGATGAACTTCGGCTTAGGGCTTGAATGCTTGAATTGGCTCTGAGTCTGTCCTGGCCTTCTCTTGTCCACGGGGTTAGGCCTTGGCAGGAGTACCAAGTGTGTGTGATTGTCTTCTACTCTCAGCCTTTCCCAGTTCAGCTCTGTATTCCTGGAGAAATTTAGTTGTCTAAGCAAAATCTTGACGTTCAGAAATTTTTGGTGGCCATAACTTTTGTGTCTCCTGGAACATAAATAGGCAGTCTCGATCTTGGGCAGCATTGCTGTTTTCTGAGATGGGCAACAGGGGCAGGCTGGAGGGGTTAGTGCTGGCACTGCTGTTTCATGGGCCAGAAGCTAGGCGATCTGTACAGCTGTGTAACCGTTACAGACAGACACACACACTTGCTCCTTCACAGTCAGTCGCAGCTCATTCACAGCTGTTCAGAATGAGCTGTTAGTATAAAAGGACAAAAAGCAGAAAGCTTAGAGGCACCAATGCTTTGTTCTTAGAGTTCCTGTGTTTTCTTAACTGCTTACACCTGTGAGAAATTGATTATTTTAAGTACAATGGGCTCCATTCTCCTTGTTTTCAAAACTTCCTTTGCAGGTTTTCCGTGTAAGCCTTTGCCATACACATCTCATTGGACTATGGCAGCACATATAGTACATGCTTTTTAATTCAATAGAAATCACTTAGAACTGTGAGGCTCTGTGTTCTGTCAGTGCTGCAGATCCTCCAAGTCATGAGGCCGTATCTCTGAGTTTCTTGTCGACTGAGATGTGGTTTAAAGAGGGGCCCTGTTTAAGGTGTTTTGCTGTGGTTGATTGGCGGTGTTGCAGTGGTTGTAGCTAATTCATTCTTTGTAGAATTCATGGTGAGATTCTGCCATGTTTATTTATGAACAATGTATTTATTCTGCAGTTACTTTTTAGTTACCATGCCCTGATTTGTATTACTTGCGAGTATCATTTTGTGTTCTTTCTTTATTTAGGATGTTGAGGAAGTGTTTGCTGGAGGCATCTGTGCATTATTTGGCATTGACTGTGCTAGTGGAGACACATTCACAAACAAAGACAATAGTGGTCTTTCTGTGGTGAGTCATTTAATTTTAAAGCTGTTTATCACTTGAGTTTCAAAAGTCTGTGTTTCTATGTAGTACCTTTAGTACCTCAGAAAAACAGCCACTGAGGTTTTCATTGAGTGCCATAGGCATCACGTATAGTTTGGCTGTGGCTCTTTAAATGTCCCCTAGACACAGCTGGACCTGTAGCTCTGACTCCTCTGCCTCCGCATTTTGGGTGCCTCTCTAATTGCCGTCACCAGCATCAGGCTAGTCCCAGTGGAGTGCCAGCTCTTTATTAACTCAGCAACCAGAGGGCGGGCCCTCAAACCCCAGGAGAACTGCTGGACCAGACTGTAACGTTTAGGCTAGACCTGGGGAGAACAGAACAGGACAGAACCATGGTCTGAAGGCAAGATGCAGCTAGACAGCATGACTGACTGCAGCCTGCCCTGTGGCACTCACACAGGTGCCTTTTCAGCATCAGCGACCCTGAAGGGAGGAACGTGCTCGGCAGCCGCTGCCTTTGAATCCCCTTCACTGACTCCCCTTTTTTGCCTCTACAGGAGAGCAGCCTCTCCTACAGTATGACCACTTGTTCGTGAGGCTGGTTCCTCTCCTGAATTCAGTAAAGAAAGAATATGAGTACTTAGGGGACAGGTAATTTGCAGTGAAGGAATTTACAGTGGGTCGTTTATGTAAGAACTGGTCCAACGCTAACAAGTGAGCACTATAATAGCTCCTGTATACAATGATGAACTCATAATTTTGTAATTTAATTTTTTTGTATAAAATATTCTCTAATGTCTATGGTTTTACAAATGATTTAAGATACTACAAAAATCACACAGGAGGGCACTGATAGCTCTTCAGTGCTGGGAGCTTATTCCACAGACCACCCCGGCGGTGGTTTCGAAGGTCTGTGCCTGTGGAGAGAAGGGGCCTGGAATGCCCTACTATCCAGTAATTTTACTCCCAGGTGTATATACTAGAGAAACTCTTGCAGGCATGCACCAAGAGAGAATACAAAATTAATTTATGAAATCATTGACCATAATAGCAAAAAACTACAAACTCAAACATCCACAGAAAGAAGATGAATACATAAATTATAGAACAGTCACCGAGTGGAATGTTAGATAGAAGTGATAGAAATGATAGAAAATGATAGAACTATGTGTAACCACATGGAAGGATCTAGAAACATAATATTGAGTGAAAATATACGGACCAGAGAACTATCTACAGTAAGACACCATTTTTATAAGCTCAAAATGAAGCAAAACTGAAAAACATACTAGTTAGGGATACAGAGATATGTGATGAAGTTATTTTTAAAAAGACAAGGGGAGGGGATGATAAAACACAAAATTCGGGATAGTGGTACCTGTGGTGGACAGGCAGGGAGGTGGGATAGGGCAAGAGCTCCTGGGCCGGGACAAGGATCTTGGTCACAGTGCAGTTTCTAGGTCAGGTGGCGGTTGGTGGGTGCAGCACTCACGGTCGCTGCGCTTCCCAACACTTCCATGTGCTCTTCTGTATGTAGAGTTTCAAAGGTTTACATACATAAGCGTATACTGAGAGAATATTAGTACGAGTCCTACTCGATACTCAACGCATATTTACGTGCAGATAGCAGGAACAATATAAGAACACTAACCACACTGATAATTGAGAGATTGAAAAATGTGCAGAGAATTTCTGTATGTGTGAAAGGTTCATTTAAAATTTAATTCAGGGGATTTTTATTACATTCAGAGGCTCAGACGATAAGGCACCTTACATTTGAGTTTTATAACTTTGTAATAAGTGGCAAAAACAAAAAGAAAGGAGGACATCATGGGACAACATCATACTGGAAAATAGATTTATTTTTTATTAAACTGTGTCTTAAAGATTTCTTAAACCTAAGAGCTACAACTCTGAAAGTTTTTCTGAGAATATATTACTTCTAAAAGCTATATTTTATGTTCTTTGTATACTTGGAAGGCTAACATAAGTTGCGTAATTGAAAATGATAATTACCTGGTGACTCTTTTGTCCTTATTATTATATCTCATGAAAACTTAGGATTGCAATTAGCTCTTTATTCATTACCACGTCGCTTGTAATGGTAAAATGTGTGCATAATGTACATCCCATGGTACTTCTTTCTTCCCTGTGAAATTCAGACAGTATTTTACTCTAGCAACAGATCTTTTAGGCTTTACATAGAGACGGAGCTTACCTACACTTGTCTTCTGCCCCACAAGAGTTTTTAGTGGATGCGGTCAATATTTATAGAGCAGTGCTGGTCCCAAAGGCTGACGCCAGAATTGTGGAATAGGACCCCGTGTATTCTTTCTGAGATTTCTGTAACAGAGATCTACTGAAATGTTATTAGAGAAGTACAAAAATTAGACTAATCATCTCAGCATCCCCGGGAAATCAGTGGATGTTAGAGTACTGAATCGGTGGTCAGAACTGAGCTTGAGTTTCCAACTTCTTATTTGCTGAATTGTGATATTCATTTAACATCTTTGTGCCTCATTTTCTTCATATTAATAAAGTGATAAAAGCTCCTTTATTCTCCTCATAGGATTGTTAGGAGGCTGGAAGTCAATACACATGAAAAGACTTTACAACCTCAAGGAATATGCAAATATTAGTTTGTCACTAGAGGAAGGTGTTTTTTATTAATCAAACATAGTAAGATTCAGAGTAAAATATTAAAAAAAGCATATTTAGGCCTCTTAAAAATTACTATGTAAAGTACATGAATTTCTCAGCAGAAAGAAGATGCCTATAGGGTCTGCTTGAAAAATCATTTTATTGATTTTCACACAAACGAACTACAGATCTTCCCTGACTTACAGTGGGGTTACATCCCGATAAACGCATTGAAAGTTGAAAATATCGTAAGTCGAAAATGCATTTAATACATCTAACCTACTGAACATCTTAGCTTAGCCTAGCCTACCTTAAATGTGCTCAGAACACCTACGTTAGCCTACACTTGGGCAAAACATCTTACACGAAGCCTATTTTACAATAAAGTGTTGATATCTCATGTAGTTTATTTATTTATTTGTTTGTTTTTGAGGAAGGTTAGCCCTGAGCTAACATCTGCCGCCAATCCTCCTCTTTTTGCTGAGGAAGACTGGCCGCGCCGGCCACGCTGGGAGGCTCCCTGTCCCTCCGGGGAACGGCAGCGCCCAGGGGAGCCTCCGTGCCGGAGTCCCCTGCTCGCGGGTGGCAGCTCGCAGAGGCAGCCCCACCTCGCCCTCCGGGGCCGAGAATCTTAGCGACCTCCAGGCGCCCCAGTCCTCACTTGCTGTCCTCCTCCAGAGGGTCTTGGCCCGTCGCGAGGAGGCTGCGAGGCCCCGATCCTCCTCGCCTCGGGGGATCCGGGCAGGCCCCCGCCACCGAACCCCAGCGGCCGGCCCGCTCCGCCCCGCTTTGCGAGGCGGCAGACGTGCGTCCCTTCTCGCTTGCCTTATGCGGGCGACGCGGGGACGGCGCTACCGCGCGGCCTGCCGGAGGGGGGCGCTCACGCCCGGGCTTCTGCTTTCCAGCCGGCGGCCGCGGCTCCCGGGCAAGGAGCGTGACGACGACCAGGGTCAGTGTCGTGTTGTCCCGGGAGCCCGCGCGGGAGGAGGAACCAGCGTCCGCTCGAGCTCGGTCGTGGACGCGCCCCTCGCCTCGCCCTCGCTTCGCTGGGCCGCCCGGGGCTGCGTGTGCGCCAGCCCCCGCCGAGGCTCCCTGGCCTCTGACAGCTCGCCCGGAGCCCCGGGGCCTCGAGTCCCGGCTCCGGGGGCGGGGCGATCGCGCGGGGGGCGTGGCGAGCGCGCGGGGCGTGGCGAGCGCGGGGGCGGGGCGAGCGCGGGCGACGCCGAGCCGAGTCAAGCCGAGCGGAGCGCGAGCTGCCGGGAGAAGCACGCAGAGCCGCCGGCCGCCTGCGGCTCCGGCTCCATCGTGCTGCGTCGCCGGGCTCCGCGGACCCCGCCTCTGCCCAGGCTCCCGCAAAACTTTTTTTCTCGGGGGACCGGCGTCTGAAGGGGTCGGCGGGCTCGCGGCTCTGCGCTCCCTTACAGCGGCGGCCGAGGGGACTCGCCTCGCTCCCCGCCGGCTCTCGCGCCCCGCGCCGCCTCACCTGCTGACCGCTCCGCGAGCGGCGAGGGGCCCGCGGACGGGCCGCGCGCGCGCCGGCGCCCCTGGACTCTCCTGCCCGCCGCGGCCGAGCTGCCCGGCGCAACTTTCGCTTGACTGCCGCCGCCGCCGCCGCCTCACAAAGGGGCGCAGAAAGGGGCGGCGGCGCGTGCGGCGGGCGCGGGCGCCGGTGCGCAGGGGGCGGGCCTCGGGCCGCGAGGCCGGGAGACAAAATGGAGGCTGCCTGTGCTCTCCGGGCCGC
This sequence comes from Equus caballus, assembly GCF_041296265.1. Taxonomy (NCBI): domain Eukaryota; kingdom Metazoa; phylum Chordata; class Mammalia; order Perissodactyla; family Equidae; genus Equus; species Equus caballus. The sequence continues at coordinate 253,827 of NW_027221925.1, forward strand.
GCCGAGCCGCCGGCGTCCGCCCCCCGTCCGGCTCCGCAGCCTCCTGCTGCCCCTCCCGCGGGCCGTCCCCCCGCGCTCCGGACCGGCGAGCCTTCGGGGCGCGCGCGTGCTGGTGGTCGGGCTCTAGCGAGGATACAATGACTTTGTTGTCTCTGCTGGGTCGCCTCATGCGCTACTTCTTGCTGAGACCCGAGACGTTCTTCCTGCTGTGCATCAGCTTGGCGCTGTGGAGTTACTTCTTCCACACGGACGAGGTGAAGACCATCGTCAAGTCCAGCCGGGACGGCGTGAAGATGGTCAAGGGCAAGGTGGCCGAGATGGTGCAGAACGAGCGGCTCGGGGGCCTCGACGTGCTGGAGGCGGAGTTCTCCAAGACCTGGGAGTTCAAGAGCCACAACGTGGCGGGGTATTCCATCCAGGGCCGGAGAGACCACGTGGAGGACCGCCTCGAAGTTCTCACGGACCTGGCCAACAAGTCGCACCCGTCCATCTTCGGGATCTTCGACGGACACGGGGGCGAGGTAGGAGTTCTCCGGGGCTTTGTTTGACAGGGTGTGCTTGTGTGAGTGTGAGTGTGTGTGTACACCAGGACGTTGCCTGCGCCGCGGGGTAGGACCTGGGTGCGAGGGGCGTGGTGATGACCTGGTGCCGGCTGGACAAGACCACTCGTTCAAATGCGGCTCAAGTTGCCCAAAACACGGCTGGATCCCGTTTGGGGGAGGGAGGGCCGTCCACAGCCGGGTTCGTGCCTCGTGACTTGTGAGGTTCCCCAGGGCCGGAGCCCAGCAGTGTCCGTGCGGGCTTCGCGGGAAGAGTGAGTGGTTTCTGGGGTGGCCTTTGGCCCGGGGCCTCAGAGCTTCAGTTCTGAGGTTTGGGCTGAGCTGGGCACAAAGACGGAAGAAAGTGTCTGTGATGCTTCGTTGGGGAAAGGGACAGAATCTTCAGAGGCGAGTCAGGGTGGGTGAAGGAGCTGGGATTCCGTGCCCTGCCTGCGCCCCGAGGAGGCGCCCGAGGGGCGTCTCTGCGCTGCTTCCCGGCTCCATTAACTTGGCGGGTGCAGTGCGGCCAGGTGACAGCCGGCCGCCCGCGTTGGCTGGATCGGGGAGCGGCACCGAGCTGCCTCCGGCCTTTGCAGGGGTGGCGGCGCTCGGATCTCACCCCCACGCCCTGGCCGGCGTGAGCGCGAAGAGGTGTCCTTGCTGCTAAACCCCTTTATTTGGGGTTTTCTCGGAGCCAGAGGCGAAGGTAGAGGCCGAGTCAGGTCTCTCTCCCGCATTTCTGTGGCGCCCTGGTTGTGCGCGGGGCTCGGATTTCCTGGAGGTGGAGGCGGGGCTTGGCTCTGGTCCTCGGGCATGGGCTCAGGCGGGGTGAGTGGCACAGGTGGCCTCAGCGCCGCGCTCCACAGAGCCCCAGGCCGGCCCCATCTCTCTCAGTTTGACAGTTTGTGACAGTTTATTGCTGAATACTTTTTTTTTTGTTTTTTTGCAGCATAATTTCTTACTCATGCTCGCCCTCCTTCGCCATTTCCCCCTCCCCCACACCCCCATGCTCCCATCCAGCTTTTCCCCCACCTCTCTTCTTTGCCCTTCTGGCGTCTGGATGGGAGGTAGGGCATGTCACTCCTTTTCAAGGGCTTGCTTGTTCTTCAGTCTTTGTTTTGGGTGGACGTTGAGAAAGCTTTCAATTGGTTAGCTTATCTGCATCTTCGATGCAAAATCACTTCACCCATTGCTCTGCTCCTCTTTCCAGGACAGTGTGTTTTCCTGCCTTGTAGAACCAACTTTGCCAGGAGTGACAAACTTAGTTGGAAAATGTATTTGGTAGAGCTGAAGTCAGTTTCTCCTGTTTCCGCCCGCCCCAGCCCTTTCTGTATTCTGGCTTTGCTACTCAGGGTTTCTTGCTGGTTGTGATTCGCAGCCTCTGGTGTAGTGTGGGCTTCCTTTCCCCTCACAGGAGGAGGAGGATGTGAACTTGATTGACAGACGTGCTGTGTACTTGAGGAAGACACACCTTAATGATGAGGTCGCCAGTATAATGACTGATTTGTTTCCTTGGTTTGAGTTAGAATGTGCATATTTTCATTTTATGTGCCTGGACTGTCGTAAACCATTCAGCAAAGCTTATATTTACTGTATACGTTTTACATTAAAATTGTTGGCAGATGATAGTCTGCTTCTGGCCTTAGCACAGTTTTGTGTTTAATTGAAAGGTCTGGATATACTATTAATGTTGTGGAACTTTGGGTTGTACTTGTTTGGCTGTGCTATATTGACATATTTTGAGCCCGCACGTGTAAGTGAATGGGTATTTTAAGTTTTCTATCAAGTTGATATTCTAAAACCTGAAAGTTTCAGACCCAAGCAGATTTCAGATTGAAAAATTTCCAGTACTATCCTCCAGTAAATATACCATCCAGAAAAGGGACATGATAAATGCTCTTATTTAACCAGGAGTATTTTACATGTACAGGGCTTTTCATTAAGTTCTTAAATGCTAAACAAGAAGATGATCATTGTTAGCCAAACTATGAAATGCTTTCCATTGTGCCTTACATTAGAAAGCCTGCTGTTTGCAAAATAATTAATATAATCAGTACCCTTAAAAATAATTTTCTATTTCTAACCTCCTGCAGTATGGAGCCAGTTCATTCATTTTGGCTTTGTTTTAGAGCAAAATGAGGAAAGTGCTGTAAAAAGGAGTGAGTTAGTTGCTATTGGGAATATGATAATAACAAAGAATATTAGGTGGTAATTTCTCTCTGATTTTTCTTTTATTCAAAGAAAATCCCACCATCAAATTCTTGCCTTTTGTGGTGTTCAGCTCCTTGAACACTCACCAGAGGAGGGTGCCACTGTTTGATTTTGGTGTAAATGATAGTTATCTCCTTTGAGAAAAGAGGAAGCTTTTTCTGAACTATTATTTATGTATATGCTTCCTGTTGAGTGGTACAGAAGACCAACGAGTTTAACTTATTTCTAATAATTCAAACTGCTAAGATAGGCTATAAAAAACCAGGGCCCGTCTATAGTGCTAGTGCTTTTTAGATCCAGAAGGGACCTAAAGCCACCTCATATATCCATTCATCCCATGTTTTAGATGAGATGTTTGTTGATGGCTGGAGAAGTTGTGACCTTCCTAATCCTACACAGCGAGTTCAAGGCCTTCAGTTTGGTGACCTTCATATTAAACCACTGACAAATTAGTTTACCTTCATATTAAACCACTGACAAATTAGTTTGCATATTTATCTGGATAGATGGATAGCACACGAGGGATACAGAGATGAGTGAGCTATGATCCCCATCCTCAGAACGTTTCAGTGTAGTGAGAGATTTGTGTACCAGCACTTAGTGCCATGGGGTGCTTAGGGTGTTAGGGGACCCTGAGGAGGGGCATTTCAATCAGGCTGGGAGGTGGAAGCTGTGGGAAGACACTTGAAAGCAGTCATTTACTGCAAGCTCGAAAGGGGGCTTGGGCTTGAGATCTGGCTTTGAATCTCTGCTCTGCCTTATCCAGCTGTGGCCTCGGGTGGGTGGCTTGAGCAGCTTTATCTGGGAGATTTTGATCTGAAACAAGGCTAATGATGCATGTACGGCACCCCCTCATCAGTTGTATTGTACCCTCTCTAGAGAAGTTCCTAATGGAGAGAAGGCTGTGGAGGAAGAAAGCTCACAGACCAAGAAGCCTGCAGTGTTAGGGCGATGATGTCCAAGGGAAGGAGACCTGCATGTGAAAGGGACAACTTTGTCCCTAAAAAGGTGTAGGTTGGATAATTCATTGGTTATTCCCCAAACTCTCTGTCTCTCTTTGGTCTAACTTCTGGTGAATTGACTATCAATCCAGGATACCTCGTATCCTAGCATTAGGCAAGCAGCGTTGTGGCTTCAGATGTGAATTTTCTGATTAGTGAGAAGGGATATTCTCTTTGATTAATTAGTAAATTGGTATTGTCATTTGCATTTCAGTCCCTTCTAGTTGGGTTAGGATGAGTTAGTTCTCTTGAGTCTACTCAAGTGTGTATGTTTGATAAAGATATGTGTTTGGCCTTGTTATGCTGAGGACCAGACTCTGGATGCCTGTGACTTCTAGATGGGTGAGATCTTAAAGGGCCTTGTCTCGGTGGCCCTACAGGCCAGCTTCCTCACTTGATGGCCTTGGGCCCTTGAGACATTCTAACCACGATACTATGGGTGGATGGTTGACTGTGTGTGTGTGTGTGTGTCTAAGGCTATGGCAGTGCTTGTGTTGCGGTATAGCAAAAGATGAAGACAACAAAAAGGCAAAAAAGAACATAGCTCAAATTGTATCAACTGACGTGGGAAGGTTATCTTTAAAATTAAAAAATAATGTTTATGTAGGAAAATGATTTTTTTGTGCTTACCTGTAATTTTTTATCCGCAAGCAAAAGATGGGTTTTTGTTTTTACTTTTTATGTTATCTAGAGAAAATATCACCAGTCCTTTGAGGTAACTTTGTGAATGCTTATAGCGGAAAGCTGCCCAGAAGAGCAGATTGTTAGGTGCTCCATGTGCTTGTGGGCATTATGGTCTGAAAGGTCACGTATCATTGTCTTGTTCGGCTGAGACACAGCCTCGCCAGTGGTTAAGCTCAGAGTTCCACATTGACATCAGAGAGGAGCACCCATCAGATGCTTGTCAGGAGCTGCGGTCTTGAGGCTCAGCAGTTCTCCAAATCTCCGAAGAGAAAGTGCTTGTGGAGGGATGCCTGAAGGATGCACACAGTCTAGTGCCGTAGATCAGGGGCTCTTATCCTTTCTTGAGTCATGCTTCTCTGAGGATGTTATGAAACTACAAACGTATCCCTCCGAGAAATGGACTTGTGCATCAAGTTTTGTTTATAATTTCAAGGTAAGTGGATGCATGAAGCCTCTGGATTTTAGGTTAGTCTAGGTGGAATGAAATCTGTTTCTGATAAAGCTAGACCTGCAGGGGCTGTGTAGTGGACCCTTTCCTTGGGTGGGTTGCCTTCCTCTTCATCATTTGCGTTGATTTGACTTGTGTGCTGTCATGTGCCTGGGAGGGTCATTATGAGGGATGGTCTTCCGAAGCTGTGACAAGTCAGCTGCAAGGATGTCGTTGAGTATTTGATTTGTTACACGATGTAGTTTCCTCTTATGAGGACCAAGGGGGAGAGAGTTCTCTGATAGCTTTTATTTTTATCTTAAGATGCTGACTCGTGTAACTGATTGGATCGTCCTGTTTTTGTTGGCTGCTAGAATTCTTAGAGCCAAACCTCTGACCTTCCTCGAGCAAATGTGCAGAATTTTATAGAATACATTAATTTGGTGCATGAACCTACTCCCAGGACAGCCTCTCTTTCCTGCATTCAGCGTTCTTTTGTCCCATTTTTCTCTTTCTCCTCTTAGGTATGTCATTTTATCTTGTTGTGGTATATGTACTTATGTACGTTTCACTGGATCCTTTCTGAAATTAGATATAGCTCTGAATAAATAAATAACGAGTGGCACGAGTGATCTGCTCTCAGACGTTACAGCTGCTCTTAGTAAATGTTGGGTTCCCACATTACTGATGTACAAGAGGCCTGTGGATTTAGTATGGACAAATGCCTTATGGTTTAAGAGAAAATTCACATTATTTTGGTTTAAAGTGGCACATTAAGATTTCTGCCAAAAGGCAAGGAGCACTTCCCCTTTAATAAGCCCCCTCCCCTTGCCCCCATCCTGTGTTTAGGAACCTTTTTGAGTTGACTGCTGACCTTGGTGCCTCTTCTGAACGGATTATTTAGATGTTCAGTTCAGTTAAACCAGCATTTTCTATATAGTCTGCCACGTGTGGAAAACAGTGTTAAACTCTCTCTGATGCCTGAAGATCAAGCAGTGCATTCTCTGCCCTCAGGGAGCATTCCATCTACTTGGAGAGATGAGCCCGCCCCCCCCCCCCCCCCGTTTTTTTTTTGGTGAGGAAGATTAGCCCTGAGCTAACAGATTTGGACAATAGTGAGTTTGGTTAGAAATTTGTTTCCTTCCTCCCTTCTATTTAGATATTTTCTGGAATTCATAAAATGTTCATCGACCATTTCCTCCCCAATTTGTAAAACGTTATTTCTGTCATACCTTATCTAAATGGACTCATTTTAAAACAATGAAAAGATATGTTATATATAAGGTCTGATTTATTCAATGGAAAGGCATTTATTACTATGTTACTTTGTTACCGAGACTAATTTAGGTTTTGTTACAGGAGATAGCTTTTCCAAGACTAAAAAACAGCGCAATGTCTTCATTTCTCTTAAATCATTTCGTTTCCCTGACAGTCATTTTACAATAAAAAATATGTGTATCATTCAGTCTCAGATGTAAGTGGTCCCTGGACTCTGTCCAGTTTAAATACTGGGTAACTCATTAGGGACTCAGTTTCTTAAATAATATTTTTATTTTGAGTGTTAATATTTCAAGCACTTGTTTTATTCTTAATTTCTACTTTGATTCTTAACCATTTCAGTAATATATTTGTGGTTTAACTTTTGTTACCATTTTCCCAACCCTATTTAATTAGTCTTAAAATAAGTCTGTAGCAAGTTAAACATTTAAAAATAATCTTAAAATTATAAAAGTAATATGACTATGTGATAGTACAGAAAAGAAAAAAATTCACCCCAAATATTATCTTCACATCCACTGTGATGATTTTGGTGTATTACTTGCTTTAGTTTTTTTAGTATGCACTTTAAGTATAATTTTAGATTGTTATAATGATGTACATATAGTTTTAAATTTTGGCTCTTTTCGCTTTGTATAATTGTATAAACACATAGCCATTTTGCTCCATAATTCTTTACTGTGTTTCTAATGTATTCTTAGTTACGGAGTAATATTTTGCTGGATGGATATTGGATAAATGACTCAATTGCTTCCTTATTAGTGTACATTTAGGTTTCTCTAACTTTTCACCATTGTAAATAACATGGTACTAAGTATTTTTGTGCCTGTACTGTAGTTTGGATTATTTCTCCAGGGTAGATTTCCAGAAGTGGGATTTCTGGATTGGAGGAGAAGTAAAGAAACCACTATTACTGGTAATAATAATAATGGCTGACATTTATCGACTATGTATAAAATGCCAGGCAGTGTTTCCAAGTGCTTGATATATATCACCTAATTTTCATTGTTGTAACAGCTTTTGAGGTAGGTGCCATGTTGTCCCCGTTGTATCTCTGTAGAAATAAAGGCACTGAGAGGTGAAGTGATTTACCCAGGATCTCTCACAGCTCACAGGTGGTGAAAGGAGGCTTTGAAACTGGGATTCAGACTTGGAGCCGCCTGTCTCCAGAGCGTGTGCTATCAGTTTCTGGTTGAAGCTCGCAGATGTCATCATCTGAGTCATGAAGCGTGCACGGCCTTGTTAGGTGCACGCTGCCTGGTCTTCTCATGTTGCTCAGTAGGACTGGGAGTTTCTTGTTTGATTCTGATGGTTGTGTCCCTGCGACATGTGGTGGTGGTCTTGAAAACTCTATGCTGGAAACCTTAGTCGGTGGATCTCGCAATTACTTAAGAAAGCCCTGCAGTTAAAAACATAGTGGGGTCAGAAGTCAGAGCAGACGGTGAGTCACATTCAAACAGCTGTTCTCACCCACTCCCCTTGTTTGCTGGCAGAATCTCCATCCCGCTACAGAGAATCTCTAACATTTTTGCCTGTTGGCTCGTGAAAGGCTTGCATAGAACTTAGAGTGGCATTAACATAGCCATTCTCAATAAGCAATAGTGATTTATGTTTTATTTTACTTCTAAGTACAAAAGGCTTGACTTTAGGATAAGTATGTAGGGGTATGTATGTATTTGTATAATTTCTTTTATGCTGAAGCAGTTTTTTTTTGAGGACCAAAGTAATTTCCTAATATATAAATGATTGCCAGTTTTAAACAGCAAAATATTTTCTCATTCGTTTGTAATACTGAGTTGGTCTATTTAGTAGATGCTAGTCTTGTATTTCTATTCCAGAAGACTACTTATTACGTTATTCCCTCAATTAACCTAAGTCAAGTTCAAGCTTTGGTGATGGTTAGTTATAATATTTTTGTGTGTGTGTGAGGAAGATTGGCCCTGAGCTAACATCTGTGCCAGTCTTCCTCTATTTTGTATGTGGGATGCCACCACGGCATGGTTTGCTGAGCGGTGTGTAGGGCTGTGGCTGGGATCCAAACCCACAAACCACGGGCCACCGAAGTGGAGCACAAGAACTTAACCACTACACCACTGGGCTGGCCCCAGTTATAATCTGCTTTTCATATAAATCTTCAAAGGCAAAGTTTAAATAAACAAATAAAAAACAAATAAAGCCATCATTTAAAAAAATCATTAATGGCACATTGTACCTTTTATAGCTTCTTTTATAGTTATAGGCCCTCCTTTGAAAAATACAAAGCATTTTAAGTGAATAATCATATACAGAAAAATCATAATACAGATATATTAATATCCTCTCAATAAAGTTGAAGTCTGTGCTGTAAAAAGCCTTGCTGAAAAAGTGAAGATTTACTTTCCATCTGAGCAACAAACCTATAAATCTTGACTCCTTGATCTCGCTGGAGAATTCTTTCTTTCTCTGTTTAGTGAGAAATAGGGCCCAATTTAATGGAACCTTTGCTGCCTCCAACTTTTCTAGAATGAGGGATGGCTTTGGTGGTTGAATTTGTTAAGAATGAGACTTCCTTTCCCCCATTCCTAAAAGACCTGGGAGTTCCCGTCTGCTGCCGGGCACGGGGCTCCGGAAGGTGAGTTTGGGGCCACTACGTATGATGGTGCAAGATGTGCATTGTACAGCGAAACCAGATAGAGTCTCCATTTCCTAACGTGTGCAGAAGAACTGTCTGCTCCCCAGGCTAGGCATCTCTGGGTCTGTAATCACTTGGAAATGGTGCCTGAATGTAATGTGTACAAGCGGGAAAGGGACGATAGCAGTAGGCTGTATTTCTGAGACTCACGTTCTTTCCCATACCATCACTGCCCTCCTTGTCCTGCGCCTGTGTGAGCAGCTGACACATAATTTATGTCTTAGTTGCTGAACCGAAGACCAGTTATCCATTGCACATCATGTCGGCAGACCTTACGACTTCCCTGGAGAAGTGAACACTTATTTGCAGTTGCTTTTCAATGTTCATCTTCTACGTTTTGGTCATTATAAATGTGAGTGGGGATTTAGTGCCCTGGAGCCATAAATCTTAAATATTTCAAACTGTATTTTTAATAGGACAGTCTATAGTCAGCACTACTCCTGGACAGTAAAGTTCTTAATCTAAAAACATTTAAAAAGGTGTATTCACTTAGTTATCGAATTGCCATAGGGCGGAAACTGTTTGATTCTGATAAGTATATATACCATTTCTTTTTTAATCCAGTAAATTTTAATCCATTTCTCTTTTTAATTAAATAAATTACCTTTCAGTTAAATTAGTCACTGGACATTTTCTGGCTGAATAAGGCACTTCCTGACACCGTCCGGATTTGACGGGAATTGAGACATAGTAGGAGTTTTGGTCATACTGTTTGCCTTTTTTGCTCCCTAGAGTAATGAGGTGGATTTGCCATAGCAAATGGTTTGCATAAGTATATATAATTGTCGTAGAGTTTGAGATTAAGAAGTTTTTGCTTTTATTTTAACACTTAGATGTTTTTCTACATTTCTGTGTAGAAAGAAGATAAATGTTCTCTTTAGATCAGCGTGGCAGGGATCTTGAATTGCCGTATGATCCAAGTATAGTGCCTAAGGCTTCACAGCTGCGTGAATCTTCTGTTTCTACAGGCTTTCATCGAGGAGATTCCACGTTGTCCCTGGAGAATTTTTTCTCCATAGTCCTTTCTCTCAGGGAATTCATCTTTATGTGTGAACTAGGTCCCTTTGATTTAGGCCTATTTCTTAGTCTGGTCCCAAGAGAGATAAATTAGGATTAGGTTGTTACTGTTTGTAAATTAGTAAGATTATAGTAATCAAAATCTCTTCCCTGCCTCCCCCCATATTAAATAAGGACATTTGATTTATGGGAGAAGCACTCATCTCAAAAAAAGAGAGAGGGTAATTGCTACCAAAGACAGAATAGTTTCCAAATGATCAATAATAGCTCCTCTTTGTGAAGAGCTAGTTTGGCCGTAAAGGACAGATCCTCTTCCAGTTTCACAGATTGGTTGATTTTGTCTTTTCTGTCCGCTGTTAGAGGCTTCTTCTACAGGTGGAGTAATACTAGCTAGAAGACTAGATGGTGCTTTATTTGGAAGCTTTTGGGAGTAAGTGACAGAAAACTCAACAGAAGCAGCTTGAACACCGGGGGCATTTCTTATCTCACATAACGAAAGGTCTTGAAGTGGGAGTTTCCAAGGCTGGTTGGTCCAGCAGCTCAGTGACTTCAAGTCTTTATGTAACTACACATCCAGAGACGTGAAAAAGAGACTGTACCCGTTCTGTGTTCTTAAAGCCTGAGGAAAACTTTCCAGAAACTACGCCTCCCATCTCCCAGGCCAGAATTGTGTCCATGCCTAAACCAGTGGCTTGGTCGTGGAAATACCATCACTGTGATGAACTCTGACCCAACATAATTCACTCTGGACTGGGGAGGAGTCTCGCCTTCTCTGGAGGTCATGACAGCACAGGAGGGTGAAAAAGACTAGAGTTGTGTTAGCTAGGAAGAAGCGGAATGGTTTTTGGGTGGGCCACACAGGTGGGAAGGGAGTTCAGAGAAGATGGCCTGGAACATTTCCTGTCTGCACGTTAGCAACTGCATTGAAGAATGTTGCTGTAAAGTATATACCACTGACATGGGGAAAAATTAGCTTAACAAGGCTGTAGAAAAGAGTAAACCATCTTGTTTTTGGATTGGCTTAGAGATGACTTTGCCTAGGAGCTGAGATGTAAATGTGGTTTTTTAGGGTCCCAACAAGTTTTAAGAAGCTATTAGTAGGTAGTTTTCTCACTCAGGTTTTCTCTCAGTTCTGTGTAAACCAGCACAAGCACGGGCCTGAGTGTTTGAGAACAACAGCGTGTGGTCTTTCTCTCTCTCTAACTCAGTTTTCAGCACAGCTAATGCTACTGATGAACGTGGGAGTGTCACAGCAGTTCTTTTGTTGGCTATTCATTTTGATTTTACTGTCTTCTTGTTTTAGACAATGAATTTGCTGGTCAAACTTAGAAGGAGTTTTATTTCTTAATGTTTACATATCATAAGTTTTTTTTTTGAGGAAGATTCATCCTGACCTCTCATCTGTTGCCAATCCTCCTCCTTTATTTTCTGCCCGAGGAAGATTAGCTCTGAGCTGACATCTGTGCCAGCCTTCCTCTACTTTGTATGTGGGATGTCTCCACTGCTTGGCTGAGGAGTGGAGCAGGTCCACACCTGGGATCCGAAGCCACGAACCCTGAGCTGCTGCAGTGGAGCGCACGGAGCTTTAAGCACTTGGCCACAGGGCCGGCCCCTACGTATCTTAAGTTCTATTATTTTGTTTTAAAAGATTCAAATCTCCTCCAGGCCAAAGAGAAGCGATTCCTGGAAGGTTCAGAATTTTTGTACCCGCTTTGGAGGGGGACAGCCTGGCAGTGGTCTAGGCTACAGTGGGAGGGGGAGGATGTTAAAGTCTTCGGATTTTTCTGTGGGCCAAGTGAACGCACTTGGAGTAGATTCTGCGTGTGAGGATGAAGTACTCGTCCTGCTGCTGGTGCTGTAAGTGGATGAAAATGAGGGCATCTTTTCATTGTGTTGTCCTCGCTCATTATTGGCAGACGATAGCAGTGCTTACTGACTGAATTCCCATTTAGTTTTAGTAGCTTTTCTGGCGATTCAGTCTTTCTCTACTTTTTTTTTTTAAAGATATGCTATCATGTTGTGTACAAATAATGTGATTTTGTCTCCTCCTTTGTAGTTAGACTTTTTGTTTTCTGCCTCACTTCATTAACTAGAACAGAACAATGTTCTGAATTCTCATTGATAATGAGTGTTATCATGTTCCTGTATTTGAGGTTAGTTAAAAAGCTTGACATGAGGGGACTATGAGGTGGCTTCAGTTTATGGATAATAGGGCTAAAGTTTCCTTGCTGATATAATGAAAAATGGAAACCAGTGCTAAAGTAAGAGCCAAAGAAGAAAGGATATTCAAGATATAGTAATATAGAGAATTAATGATCACGAGGATGGACTAGAACATAATGGAGATGAGCGTGCATTGATCACGTGAAAGGAAGAACCAAGTCTGTCTTGTCTTCTTTGGGAAAAAACTATCATCACTAGAGCCATCTCATGGAAATGTCCGGGAAGCATTTATCTGAACTACAGGCAAAACATCTGACTCGACAGGATACGATTCTCCAGGCTGGGGAGGCGCTAGTGAGACACACACAGGAATCTGTCCCTCTGGCTCCAGAGCAGTGGGAGGTCTGGAGCCTTCTTGCTGGGCTCTTCTGCCGGTTTTGGTGAAGGTTGTCCTTGTGGATTTCCTGTGCATAAAATCCTTGCCCTAATTTCAACTACCTGTCCTGTAAGGAAACTGCAGCTGCTTCCAGGAGAGTCTATACTGTGGGGTCGGGTCCTAGGTTGGTGTATAAAGACAGAATCACATATGGCCACAATTTCCCTTGAAAGACCCCCCAAATCGCCCATAAAGAATCACGTATGGGATTTTGTGCCTCTTATTCTGTAGAGCAATATGTAGTTATGGATGTGTAGTATCTGAACTAAGGTATAGTACAGAATAAAGTATGTGCATGTAAAATACAGTTTTAGAGTGTTTTAACTGATATAAGAGAGTATCTTGAGTTTGTGTAAACTTGTGAATGGTATCATTTCACTGTACCTTCTGTAAGATACTAGAATAAGAAATTGAAGAATATTTTGAAATTTTCACGTGGCGACAGGAACTCTTTTATGTTTTAAATAGAGCATATTATATATTTCTGTGTGTGATTACTTTGAGAAAATTTAGTTTCTTAAAGTTTTAAAGATAGAAAGCAGAATAAACATGTGGCTATTTTGAAGTTAACATTTATTTATCCTGATTATTTTTAAAGTCAGTTTTAGAACGATAATTATAATGCCATATTTAATGCTTTATTTATTTATTTATTTTTAAAGATTGGCACCTGAGCTAACATTTATTGCCAATCTTCTTTTTTTGATTTCTTCTTCTCCCCAAAGCCCCCCAGTACATAATTGTATATTCTAGTTGTCCAGGTCCTTCTGGTTGTGCTGTATGGGACGCCACCTCAGCATGGCCTGAGTGGTGCCATGTCCACACCCAGGATCCAAACCGGCCAAACCCTGGGCTGCTGAAGCAGAGCATGTGAACTTAACCCCTCGGCCGAGGCTGGCCCCTGGATGCTTTGTTTTTAATCTAAGTGCTAGCCATATCTTTTTGACACCGGATGGGAACGTAGAGATGGGCATTCAGCCTGGTAATTATTCTCATAAATACGTAGGAAAAGTTCACAATTGCTGTTTTTTTCTTGCGTGTGGCTTGAGACCTGGGGGATTTTATCCTCCAGTCATTTCCGAAGAGAGACTAACTGGGGATTCTGACCTTTCCTGCTTGCCTGGCACCCCTCCTGAGCATCCAAAATGGGACCTTCAGGCCTAAACTGTTTGGTAAATGTCTGGTTCTGGTTTGTCTAAGAGTGAGACTCTTTGAGCAGCAAGGACTTCTCGGAGAGGAAGTTCGTCTTTGTAATGTCTGGGGGATCCACGCGGCTGCTGATGAAGAAATCACGCAGGTAAAGAACTGGGATCCTGACATTGGCGAGAGAAGCTCTCTACATCTTCCTTTTAGGGCCACGGGCCCTGCTCTGGTCTGCGGAGCCACAGGGAGATGGAACTTGTTTGTCCTCGGAGGATGACGTAGTGCAAACAGTTTTAGACATGAAAGAGTACAGGCAGGCATGTACTTTGGAAAGATTGCTTAAGAGGGCATTCTTTGATGAAGGGCACAGCTGGTTGTTTTTCTCTCAAAAATAGGATAGCAGTGGGAGTGCGCAACTGATGTTCCCACTTTATCAGAGAGAAGCCCTTGTCCCCAGCCTTCATGGTGACTTTATATTATGGGGATTTAGGACATCCACTTTCTTCATTTTTAAAAATTTAACTTTGGGGCCAGCCCAGTGGCGCAGCGGTTAAGTGCGCACATTCCGCTTCGGCAGCCCGGGGTTCGCTGGTTCGGATCCTGGGTGTGGACATGGCACCGCCTGGCAAGCCATGCTGTGGTAGGCGTCCCACATATAAAGTAGAGGGAGATGGGCAAAGATGTTAGCTCAGGGCCAGTCTTCCTCAGCAAAAAGAGGAGGATTGGCGGCAGATGTTAGCTCAGGGCTAATCTTCCTCAAAAAGAAAAATTTAACTTTGCTTTATAATACGATACACAGTCCTCATTCAAATTTTGCCAATTGTCTCAACTTTCATTTTTTAAAAACAGCTTTACTGAGGTATGATTGGCATAAAATAAGCTGTGCATATTTAATATATGCAGTTTGATCAGTTTGGTATATACCTATAAAACCATCACCATCAAGATAATGAACATATCCGTCACCCTCAAAAGTTCCTTCATGCCCCTTTGTTTTTGCTTTTTGAGGAATATTAGCCCCGAGCTAACTGCTACCAATCCTCCTCTTTTTGCTGAGGAAGACTGGCCCTGAGCTAACATCATGCCCATCTTCCTCTACTTTATATGTGTGACACCTACCACAGCATGGCTTGCCAAGTGGTGCCATGTCCGCACCCGGGATCCGAACTGGCAAACCCCGGGCCACCAAAGTGGAACGTGCGCACTTAACCACTGCACCACGGGAACAGCCCCCATCATGGCCCTTTGTGATACCTCTCTTATGTCCTTCTCCAATCCGTCCGTCCATCCCCAGGCAACCATGAATCTGCTTTCTGTCACTGTAGATTTAGTTCACATTTTGTAAAATTTTATATAAATGGAAATATGCAGTCTGCATGCCCTTTTTTCTGGCTTTTTTTTTTTTCCAACTCAGCATACTCATTTTGAAATTCATCTATGTTGTTGGACCTATGAATAGTTCACTCATTTTTATTGCTTAGTAGTCTAATGTATGGATATGCCAAAACTTGGTTATCCATTGACTTGTTATTGGACATTTGAGTTGCTTCCAGTGTTTGGCCATACAAGTCTTTGTATGGACATATGCTTCCATTTCTCTTGGTAAATACCTGGGAGTAGAGTGACTGGATTGTAGGGTAGGTGTATGTTAACTTTTAAAAAAACTGCTCAACTGTTTTCCAAAGTGGTTGTATTATTTTACATTTCCATCAGCAGTGTTTGAGAGTTCTGACTGCTCCACATCCTGGCCAGTCTTTTTAATTTTAGCCATTCTAGTAGTTGTGAAGTGGTTTCTCAATGTGGTTTTAATTTGCATTTTCCTAATAACTAATAATGTTGAGTATCTGTCTATGTACTTTTTGGAAAATGGCCTCCTTTTGAAAACATGAAAGAGAAATGTTGATCAAATCTTGGTTTTCTTGTAAAATCTGACATTTGTCGTTGCCTATATGATGTGAGTGAAAAAAAGAGAGAGGTGAGAAGGGCAGGTGTGACTAGACCTGGCCCTCTCTTACTGAAAGGAGATTCAGAAGTACAGCCTAGAAATAGGGTTGTCGAGAGGCTACACAAGGTAAGGAAATCAGATGAAACAAGGAGAGTGGAAGGGAAAGATTAGGGCCTGTGACCACTAAAGGAAGTTTGTAGTATCAGATTCTCTCATTTGCTTTTTTTTTTTCTTTTTTGGGGGGCAGTGAGGAAGATTCACCCTGAGTCAACATCTGTGCCCATCCGCTTCCATTTTATATGTGGGACACTGCCACAGCATGGCTTGATGAGTGGTGTGTAGGTCCTTGCCCTGGATCTGAACCTGCGAACCCTGGGCCACTAAATAAC
This sequence comes from Equus caballus, assembly GCF_041296265.1. Taxonomy (NCBI): domain Eukaryota; kingdom Metazoa; phylum Chordata; class Mammalia; order Perissodactyla; family Equidae; genus Equus; species Equus caballus. The sequence goes on from NW_027221925.1 coordinate 269,731, forward strand.
CACTGTGTCACTGGGCCGGCCTCTCATTTTCTTAAAACCACATGTTCTTTATTCCAGATTACAAATCTGAATGAGACTTCTACTAGGAAAGTGCCTTTGAAAGTATAGAGTATAGATACTGCTCCTGCTTTCTTCCTACTTCCTTATTTCTTCCTGCCGTCTGAGACTTCTTTGAACCTGGTTTTTTGAACGTCTCCAGGGGCCTCATAATTGTCATGTGTGATGACTTGTTTTCAAGCTCTCATCTTAGATTTTTCTGTGGGATGCGGCTTTCTTGACCTCCTCTCTCTTCTTGAGACTCATCTCCTTGGCCTTAGTGACACCACTAAATTTTGGGTTTTTTTTTTTGCTGCTTCTCTGATTTCTTTGAGGATTTCACTTGTTTCATGAACCTGGGTTTCAGGGAGGGCCATACTCAGTGTGCTGGTCCCATTTTGTTTCTTTGCGCTGGAATCTTTGCACCTTGCGTGGATTCAGCCACGCTTGGTGAGCAGAGGGCTTCCCTTCCCATCTAGAACTCAGGTCTTTGTGTGCTGACTTTTAGTATTTTTTTTCTGGGTATCACCTTGGTAACAACCCATCTGAAACCACATTTGCCTCCTGTGTCCCTAGATGACTCCAGACTTGCCTCTTCCTCTCATGGTGCTGCCATTCTCTCAGGCTCCCACTCTTGAGTCTACCCTGTCATCCATGCTTCTTCCCTCTGCGTTCAGGTCTGTGAGACTTTGTATTATACCTCTCATCTCTGTCTCCATCTTTATCGTCATGCCACCATCATGCCAATTCAGGTTTTCATCACTCTCTGCTAGGATTGTGACAGTGGCTTCCTAACTGGTCACTTAGTCTCTGTCTCTCTCCTCTCCAGTCTGCTCACTGACATCTCTGATCGATCGGTCTTGTTAGCTCACTGGGTTGTTCATGGTTTGTTTTGAAAAAGTCTATGATTTCTGCCAAACATGATTTATTTATCTGAAATTTGTTTTTTGGGTTCTCCTAATGTCATCCCTGACTACTTTACGGTCTTATGTTCTGTCACTCACCTACACAAAACTCTGCGCTACAGCAGAATTGGTCTCTTTATTATTCCCTGACTACCTGATGGATACACATGCCCACTGCTGCTACTCTGTGAAATCTGTTCCATTCTCTAAGAGATTTCTCATTCCTCCTCCCCATAGCTATGTCTTGGCCTTATTTCAAGGTTTTCCTATTTCCAGTTCTTCCCTGAAGTCTTGCTTGGTCGTGTCATCTTTAAGTAATCATTCTCCCCTTTGAAATTATGGTCTGTGACAGGCAGTTGAACATTTTGTGTTATTGTTCATTTTTAAGGAACTTTTCTTCTCTAACCAGAATTCAATTTCCCTGAGTTCGAAGTCTCTAAGTCCCTGTGGTGTGCGTGCACTCTTCCAGATGCTTGAGTTCTAATCGTAATGATGCCTTACAATAATTCTAGAAATAATGATGCCTGACAAAGGAAGAGGAAACACCGGGTTGTATGACTGCATTTGCTAGCACTGATATCTGGTGGAAACCAAAAGATTTCACTCATTCTGACTGTTGAGTGCCTGCCATGTGCCAGGTGCTCTCACGGATTCCCTCATGCTGAATCCTAGTGGTCTTTTGAGGCAGGTGTTGTTATCCCCATTTTACAGTTGGGGAAACTGAAGCTTACACCCGTGTATGCCCAGGGCTACGCAACTGCTTAGTGGCCGAGCTGGGATTAAAATATTTCCCCTGTCTGTCTGACTCCCAAACCTTCTCTTCCCTGTACCATAGTCTTTGCAGGCCTGGTTGGCGAGGCCTTCATATGGGGGTTATTCTGAGGTACTGTTAACACTCCATTTCTAAGATGTCAGATTATCTGTGGTAAATGTTTCAAGTACATGGGAATGGAATTAAGTTGAGGAGATAAAGCAATTCATTTACACCATTCACTCGTATTTACTCTCTTTTTCTCATTGACTCTCACGGTTTGTGCAATGTATAGTCCATTCAGAAGCCCTTTAAATAATGGCCAAGGAAAGTGCAGATTACGTATATAGGTTTCTGAAGGTTAGCCTACGCAAGTGGTTTTTGTCAGTTTGACAGGTAACTCGATTTCTGGTTGTAGGGCAGGAATTTTGAGAAGTGAGGCTAGCTTCTCAGAGGAAGCTAGGCAACATTCTTAGGTTGAACTCAGTCTGCCCTTGAAAAGGTGGTTCAGTTATTTGATTAGGGGTGTATGGATTATAGGATGTTAGACATGCCTCAGTTTCCAAATGTAAGTACAAAAGAACGTGTCCTAGACTCACTTGAAAAAAAGTTCAATCTGTAGCTTCCCTCCCAAAAGCGTCATGTGAAATAAGATTATCTGTAGTATTTAGTGAGTATCAAAGAGTGAGGAAATATAAGTGAACAGTTTCAGCTGCCTGGGGGCAGAAGCAATGATTCATATATTTGAGATCTGCACCCCAGACCTTCCTGGTTTGTACTCAGTCAAGAAGAGAGGCATCAAGTAGGTTTCATGACAGAACAGAAAACAGTTTATTGATGGTGTGGGAACACCTTAGAAAGGAATAGAAATCATCAACTTTAGCACCCACCAGGGTCTGTGTGTCAGCATGCCTGGACCAGTTCAGAACAATGGCCCCCACCAATGTCTCAGTCTCTGGAGACGTCCCTCCTCTCACCAAGGTGCCCCCAGAACCCACCAGAACAGAAGGACTCCAGTGCCTTTAAGGGAACTCCAGCCCACGAACCCAAGCAGAGTCTTTCCAGACTGCATGCCCTCACCTTCTCGCTCTGCCTCAATGGGCTCTAGATGCTCCAGCTGGAATCCAGAGAAGATTGGCATGGCTCTCCATTTCTAAGCCAGACTGAAAGCTCCTGGAGGACGGAGACCACTTGGCCATTTTCAGCACTCAAATTTGACCCTCTACGTCACCTGGCGCAGGAAATACAAGTGGCCACATATAGTCAAGACAATCTAGAAGAAGAACAACCCCGGAGAGCTTCCACTACCAGATATGAAGCCTTAGTATAAAGCTACAGGCATCAGGGCAGCGTGCCGTCCTACTGCAAGGACAGCCACAAGGAGAAGGAAGAAGAAGAGAGAGTCCCCCTGAGACCCACAGACGTGAACATTTGTATGTGACAGAAGAGTCAGGCTGAGCACTGGGGAGAAGACAGTCTTCTCAGTCAGTGGTCCAGGGGCACTGGCTATCCAGACGGGAAAGAATTCACCTTGACTCCTGCCTCACACCATAAACAAAGGTCAATTCCAGATGATTTTACATCCAAATGTGGATGTTTAAAACAATGACATTTGTAGTAGATAATACAGGGGAATATTTTCATGACTTTGGGGCAAGCAAAGATTTCTTAGGCAGGTCAGAGGGTACACTAAACATAAACACAAAAATGTATAAATTGGACTTTATTATTAAGAACATCTCCTCGTCAAATGATATCTTCGAGAGAGTGAGAAGGCAAGAACAGAATGGGAATAAACACTTGCCATATTTTATCTGGAAAAGCCTCATGTAAGATACGTAACTAACTCCCATAAATTATTAAGAAAACAGACAACTTACCAGAAAAAAATGGGCAAAAGATTCAACTAGGCGTTTCACAAAGAAGAAAATTAAATGCCCAACAAGTATTTGAAAAGGTGCATAACATTGTTACTGGTGGGGAAAATGTAAATTAACACCAAGATGTGATACTAATGCACAATGACTAAAACAAAACCACTGAAAATATGAAGAGTCGGTGAGGATGGAGAGTAACTGGGCCCTCGCAGACTGCTGAGGGTGTCAGCCACTTTCAAAAGCTCTTTTAAGATCTCCTGAAGATGGAGCTTCACATACTCTAGGTCCCCAAAATTCCTCTCTTAGATAAACACCCAATAGAAATGCCTACATATGTTCCTCACTGCAAAAGAACATTATCACTTAGTTTACCTATTTCCAAGTCCTCAGGACCTAATTCTGTGTTTTTATTGTTTTCCTTCTGGTCTGGGGCTTTTATACATTGCTGGGTGGTAGAGGAGTGGTTTTTTCGCATGGTGGTAGAATTCGGTTGCAGTTACAGCCCGTCGCCACTAGATGGGGGTCTAGTGCCGCGTGTTCTGAGCTCTCTGCCTTCGGGCAAGATGGCGGCGCCCAGTGCGCTTTGCTGGGTGGGGGTGGGGAGGTGGGGGCGGTTTCTCTTGCGCACCAATGTGGATTCATCAGTTTTGTTCCCTGGTCTCCCGGGGCCCTGGGTTTATGGGGTCCGCGCACACGGAGGCTTTCCCCCGTCAGCGGGTTTCCACTGTACTGGTGGACGGGAGTCCTAGGTGATCCCCCGTCATGCGTCCCCGCCCCCGCTCCTTCCCGACCAGTGCAGCAATCCCGGTTTCTAGGGGAGGGAGCAAAGTTTTCTCCTACCCCGTTCCAGCTCCTCCGAGGTGGGCAGCAGGGGGTCCGTCCTCTGTCTTTTGATACTGTAGGTCTCTGAGTCGTGGCATTAGGTTCATTAGCTGCAATTCAGGGTTTTTTTGTCAGTCCTTTGTTGTACTTTGGAGGGGAGAGAGTCCCGGGTCAGCTCACCCCGCCATTTTGCTCAAATCCTACGTGAACAGACTATTTTCTTAACTAAACAAGCTTCCAGCTGATGCCCCCACTGATTCTGAGGGGGCTTCTTTCTCAAACTCTCAGAGCCACCCTGGCCGGAATGAGACCGCTCTTTCTACTGATGGACTTACGCCGACTCTTTCTGCCTCCAGCGTCCCTCATGTGTCGGACAAGTGGGCGGGCAGTTCGTGCCTTGACTTCCCTCCGGACCACGAGGCTGACTGCGTTCTTCCTTCTCAGCATCACCACCATGAGGAGAGGTCCGCCCTGAGCCAAGGCTCAGGACGCGGCCCCACACCTCTGAGACCTGACTGCCAGGTGTCCCCCACACAAGTGCCAGACCCGCCCTCCCCGAGGCCTGGCCCCCAGGGACCGGCCACCTGCTCGCTCAGGGTTCCTCTGCAGGATGGCTAAGCCTGTCCCTAACCCTGAACCCAACCCCTAATTAAGGATGGTGCGTTGTGCTGCATGTCAATTATTTGGGACTAGGAGAGACTAGTTCTCTTCCTATTACTTTTCTGTTTGTTCGTTTGTTTTTCCAGCAAAATCTCTATAAAATAGTCAATACGCTTATGCAATGAAGTTCCACCTCATATTGATCAGAGAGAGGCTGGGTCCAGCCATCTGTGCCTAGAATAGAGTCTGGGGCCTGATAAAGACGTGTGAATGAATGGGACCTAAAAGTGTGGGGGGAGCACACACACGGGCCCCCAATGCCCAGGAGGTTCCAGGCAGACACAGAGCAAGGTCAAACGCCACAAGAACAGGCCTGGCTTGTCTGAGGACTGCTGGGAATTCCGTGTCACTGAAGCCAAGTGAGCAAGGGAGAGACTCCTGGGGGATGAGAACACTTGTCGGCCATTGTGCAGCCTGGTTTGACTCTGGGCGAGATGAAGAGCCAGGGGAGGGCTGGAGCAAGGAGGGGCGCCATCCCACTTACTGTGGCCCTGGTGCTGTGAGGCAGGAGCAGGGGCCAAGTCAGAAGCAGGGCCAGCCAGGAGGCCACAGGAGTGACATGGGGAGCTCAGGCCGGGGTGTGAGCGGTGCAGAAGGCGACACGTGCTCAGGGCTGAGATGTGCATTTGCAGGGAGAACCAGGGCTGGCTCTGCAGGCATGTGACTGTGCTGTCATACGAGGCCCCTCGCTCAGGAGAGCCTGGTGCTTGCTCTCATGCTCTCCTGCTGCCATCCTGAGGTGCCGTCCCCCAGCTCTATCGTGTTATCATTGACATGTAACATTGGGTGAGGTTAAGGACTGCGAGGCCGTATTTTGACACACGCACATATTGTGAAATGAATTCAACAATAAGCTTAGTGAACACCTCCCTTTCCTCCCATATTTACCTTTGTGTGCGTGTGAGGTGGGAACATTTCAGATCCGTTGTCTTATCAACATTTTAGTGTATCATAGAGTATTGATAACTGCAGTGATCATTCTGTCGAGTCGATCCCACAATTTATTCATCTTCTAAAGGAAAGTGTGTACCCTGTGTCCTACATCCCCCCACTGCCCCCACCTCCCAGCCCCCGGCAGACGCCATGCTGTTCTGTTTCCATGAGCTTGGCTTTTTTAGAGTCCACACTTAAAGAAAATGTAAGGTAAGAAAAACCCACATACTTACGTTTCAAGTCCTCTCCATAACGGGACTTTGGCTGACTTCTCAGGGGCTCTGATTAGGGGCATGCTGCTCCCCAGGCACTGGGAGACTGGAAGGAGAATTCCTCCTCACAGTCAAAGGACCACTTTGGCCACTTTCTCACTCACATCGTGGTTGTACATCTGGAAGTAAGCCGATTGTTTCTTCTCAGGAGTATCTATCAGCCTCTTGTACATTTTGTCAGGATTAATTTCTGTGAAGGTAGAGAATGTAACCTGTGTGTCCATGCACCGGAGGACATGTAGACTGCAGGGCAGCGCGAAGTGCTCCAAGCACAGGGATTGAGTCCTCTGCCCACCTCTCCGCACACTGAGTGACAGCAACACAGACCATCCTGGATGCATAAGACGTCTCGTCGCGACTGAGTGATGGCACTCACATCAACCCACACCTGCTACTACAGCTATTATCGTATCTTTCTGACATTTTAGAAAACAATGGCCCTTTGATAATCAATGGGAATCACCCTTTCAAAGAGCCAGTGATGCCATGAACTTTAATGAGTGACATCCTTGTCCTGTTCCATCAGTTTGTTCCCTGTGATTAGTTTGGGTAATCAGACACTGAGTCACACTTTTTACTGAATAAAATGTGTGCAAGCAAGAAAATTGGTTGTTTGTTCTAAAAATAACATTTGTGAACATATTGAAAAACCAATAGCCAGCCTGGTGGCATAGTGGTTAATAACGTTCATGTGCTCTTCAGAGGCCCGGGGGGGTTCTTGGGCTCAGATCTGGGTGCAGACGTACCCATTTCTCATCAGCCAGGCTGTGGCAGTGACTTGCATGCAAAACAGAGGAAGCTTGCAACAGATGGTAGCTCAGGGACAATCTTCCTCATCAAAAAACAAAACAAATAAAACAAACAACCCCAAAAGAGGCTTCTAGACCAAAGTCTCTCTTTTTCCACTAGTACCACAATAATATTTCCTTTCCAGCCTCTTTGCTCTCTTCACTCTGTGCCCATGTGAAGTAGTGTTCAGCAAGGAAATGGGCTGGAAGTGCTGTTTGCATGTATAGGCTCAGTCCATGAAAACGTGCCTCAGGATGTGCCATACATTTCCCCTTTGCAACGTTCTGGAAGGAACCTAAGGACACGCCCAGAGCCGAATCCACATGTCGAAGAGGGCAAATCCCCAAATTGAAGGTAGCTGGGTCCTGACCCTCTGACTGGAGGAAAATCAATAGGCAGAGTCACTTGCTATTTGAAAGCTTGTGTTGAGATGCTATATGCAGGAAACAAATCTATATAATGTTCCAATAACTGATATTTTCATTTATCTTTGGGCCAGCAGATGACTTGACTTGACTTTAAAGAAGTCTGTAACAAAAATTGTTCTGAAGCAAGTTTTCCATGAAAAAATATGTTTCCAAATCTGGAAACAGTAAATAGCCCTTGAAGAGCTGAAAGGGTAAATTAAAAATGTAATTCTTAAGTTTATTTATTTATTTTTTCTTATTGTATAAGTTTCAGGTGTAGAGCATGATAATTTGCCACCTGTGCATAAGTTTATTTAAAAAACGAAAATCACATTCTCTCCCAACAATTTTTTGATATTAAAGATGTATCACATTTTAAATATATTACCATTCTTTTGTTTTCAGATAGTTTGTAGCTGGTAGGAGTGCAGATTACTTTCTTGTGCCTAAAAATACAATCGAACAGAGACAGTCAGGACCCGAATATTCTTCCTCACTTCATCAGTTTTGGATGCACTTGCTACACAGCTGGATTCCCTCCCCGACAAGCTCTCAGGCAGACCAGCTGTCCTCCAGGGCTTCAGAGAGCTGCGGATTCCTCGGAAGCACCTCTGGACCACAATTCAGGACCACAAATGAGGACGAGCCAACGGATTTTCAGCTCTCATCTTTGGCTTCAGTTCTCTGTGACTGTGATCAAGTCTGTAGGGCAGTTTATCAAAGAGGGTCTGATCACAAGCAGAGCTGCAGTCCTTTGAGTCTAACACCTAACATCCTGTGGAGACTCTGATGATGAAAATGGGTGGCTGTATTCTAGGGACTTGAAATGGGTGCTTTCATTGTGCCGTGGCATCGAGGCGGTCTTGTTCAAGGACTCCAAAGCCTGGTGACTCCCTTGTTCTCCAGGCCATGGCTCCAAGGGGTGGGGCATGTCCTGGGCAAGAGAGCAGCGCTGGCTGCAGCAGAGCGTCCTCGGGACCATCGCAAAGAGACTAGGGCACTCGGGTTTGAGTAATTTAGCACCGTTTCCGGAAGGGGCGCCCATCCACCTCCAGCTGTGAGTTCTGAGCCTCCTGCTCTGCCCCCGGTGTCCGGCAGGGGGCGCATGGACCTCCATTTGTGAGCAGCGTGGGGTGCCTGCGGGTTCTGCCAGAGGCCGCAGGAGCTGCATCCTCAGCGGGGAAGGTGCTTCGCTTGTCAGGAGGATGGAGGAGACACAGCTGCGGTCATGTTGGGGTCTCCTGCTCAGAAAGAACACACCTCCTGTCTGGCCCTCATGGCTGACGAGGGGGCTGCGTTCGGGGCCCCGCGACGTTTTTCTTAAACGGTCAGCACAGAAGCTTTATTTTCTGGGCTGTTCCCTCGTGGTTTATTCTCTACTTTCTCAGTCATGTTTTAAGAAGACTTACTTTATAAAAGTATCTCTTCATTGAGGTGTTGGAAGGCTCAGAATCACAGCATGCTGGGTATTTGTTGCATATTCAGGATTGTTTCTGGGGAGAAATTCTGATACAAATTAAAGGAGAAGGGAAACCTACATGACTGTGAAGTGAATATGCCAGATATTGGAACTTTTCAATCATGAGTGATGGGGACTGGCAGATGGCAGCCTGGGGTGAAAGGGGAAATGGTTGCAATCGTATAAGTGTCTTCTTTATTTTTAATGCTTAATGTGTCTTAGGACGTGAAAGTGATCGAAAAATGCCGTTTGTGGTTGGTGGTTTAACACCGCCTTACTTTCCAGCTCTGCAGGACTCTGCAGCATTGTCTTGTGCATTCTCAGCCTCAGCCTGGATATCAGCCTTTTCCTCAAGGAACGCTGGCTCCTTGTATGAGACAATTGCATTAAAAACATGGCTCTGTGAGCTCAGTGTGCTGGTTGCTCCGGGGTGTCCTTGCTTCTTGGCCCTCTCGGTGGCAGGATGCTTAAGTTAGGCTGGTGTGCTGACCTTACCGTGTGTACACTGTCTGCTATAAATGTGTCTATATGGAAACGGCCATGTTTAGATTAAGGTCAGCATCAGTTCAGAGCACGGCTTCCCACTCGAATGCATGGCCACATGGAGCCCTCCAGCCCGCGCCCTGCCCTCCCCGAAACCTGCCCCTGCAGTAGTGGAACCCTGTCTCCTGCTGTCTGGCGACCACTCAGTCCTTTCTCCAATCCCGGTCTAGATGCATAGGGGCCTCACAGTTATTAACCAGCAACTGTTGAGAAAGAACTTTATCAAGTAGGGTTCTCTGCTTGGTCGGTTTCTTTTCCTGTAGTTGTACAGATTCCAGTCATTTCCAAAGGTCCTTAGGTCAACACCACTTCCCCCACCACTTGCTGTGTGTTTTTTCCATTCTCAATATAGTTACACTCTTTAGTCTCATTTGCATTCCATCCAAGGATCCACCCACCTAAATCATTTTACTAATTTGTGTAAGTCAAGATTTGCTCTTTCTACTGTAAAAATCTGGGGATTTTGTCAAAGGCAGAGAGGCAAGTATCCGCCATTAAAGCATCACACAGATTTCCTGACCTCTCCGCCCACACCATCCCTGCACAGCACTGGGAAGCTGATCTGTGTATCAAATTGATTGCTTTGTGTTCGCAGAATGCCATATCAATGAGATCATACTCTACCCAGCCTTCACAGATGCTTCTTTCAGTTATAAAGATGAGTTTGAGATTCCTCCATGTCTTCATCTTGATAGTTCTTTCAGTGTTGGCACTTGATCGCATTACATTGCATGGATGTACCTCATTTGGGTGTGCTTTCATTTATTGAAGGTTATCTTTGTTCATTCAAGTTCCCTGCCCCTATAAATAAGGTGGAGTGTACGTATGTGTGCTGGCTTTTTTGTTGACGTTCTATTTGAAAACAGTGTGTAAATACCTAGGAAGATGGTTGAGGGATCACGAGTTAAGATGATGTTTAGCTTTGTAACAAAGTACCCAAGTGTCTTCCACAGCGGCTGCACCACTCGGCATGGGCAGCAGCGATGACAGAGTCTGTGCTGTCCTGCCCCCCAGCCATGAATTGATATCGTGTATTTGTGTGTAAAGGTTGTCTCACTTTGTTTCAGTTTTCTTCTCTCTAATGATAAGTGATTTTGAGCGTGTTCTTGCATGCTTAATTTATGCTTATATCTTCGTTAGTGAGGTGTTTGTTCAGATCTTTACCCATTTTTAATTGGAATGTTTGTTTTCTTATTGTTGAATTTATGATGCTTTGTACCTTTTAATACAGCCTTTTCTTAGATATGCTTCTTGCAAAGATTTCTCACAGTCTAGAGTTGGTCTTTTTCTTCTCTTAACAGTATTGTCACAGAGTAGAAAATTTTAATTCTAACAAAGTCCACCTTAACTTGATTTTTCTTTGAAGACTCATTCTTTCAATGTTGAGGATAAAAGGTCCTCATGAAAACCGAGGTCATATCTTCTCCTTTGCTATTTCTAGAATTTTAATAGCTTTTTAGTTTACATTTACATCCATGAACAATTTTGGTGAATATTTGTGTCATGTGGAAAGTTTGTGTCTTTGTTAATTGTTTTCCATAAGGTCACCCGATTGTGGCATCACCATTTGTTTAAAAGACTAACTTTTCTCCGTCAAATTGACTTTGATCTTTGGACAAAGATCAGTTGACCATGTTTGTGAGTCTATCTATGGACTCTGTGTTCTTTTCCATTTATCTACTGGCACATTCTTACCCCAGCATCACCCTCCCTGTAGCTTTTTAAATCCTGGAACGGGGAAGTGCGGCTTACTCAACTTTGCTCTTCAGTGTTGTGCAGGATATTCCAGGTGCAGAAACGGTTTGTAGATATCTACAAAGTGTCTGACTGGGACATTGACTGGGGTTGTGTTGACTCCATAGGTCCAGTCGGGAAGAGCTGACGTCTTCATTATACTGAGTCTACTGATCATGGAAGTGAAATACGTCTCCTATTAGGTAGGTTTTCTTTGCCAGCTTTCCACAGCATTTGGTAGTTTTCTGGGTACAGATTTGTCTTTACTTGTTTATATTTTTACACAAGGATTTTATTTATTTTCCTTTTGTACCCTTTTGTGAAGGGCATTTTCTTTTCTTTTAAGTTCCCCTCATTCATTGGCAGCACAGAGAATACGCACCGCGTGTTGCATTTTGACCTGTACTTCTTGTTATCATAATCCACTCTCATCAAGGCCTGGGATGCTGTGCCCATTTCCGTTTGAACTTCAGAAATTAAGGGACTGAACAGTGTGACCACTGAGCTGCTGTGCCTCGGCTTAGCAGTCCCTGCTTAGCGGTAGCCAGCTTGCTCCCCGGCCGGGGGCACAGGGCTCACACCACCGCCTTGTTCTCACCAGGGCCCCAGAGACCAGGGTGTGGCGCTGGGTGTGCTGCCCATGGATGCTGGTTCCTGGCCGCAGTGAGACAAGAGCTTCCTGTCCCCAGGATCGATGTGCTGCTCCCTCGGGAGGAGGATGCTCCCTGCCCGCTGCCGGCCCAGCAGGGGCCTGGGTGTCTCCTCTGACCTTCTCCTTTGGTTGTGCGCACAGAGCTGCATGGTCTGGAATGTTCCCGGGGCTTGTTCTCTACTCCCTCAGGGCGTGTGTTCCTGAGGCCTCTTGTGCACAGGATCGTCCTTTACGGGGCTCATGGGGCAATCACAGCCCGCTGTGCTGTGTCACAGGCTCGCGGGGTTTGTGGGAGGAATCGTGCACAGATTCAGAAACACAGGTGCCCTCGTGAAAGGATGTGCAAGATGTCGGGCCTTCCCGGGGAAGGAGCTGGGAACACAGGACACGTCTGGAGACTACAGAATTGCTGGGCGAAAGGGAAAAAGTGTACAGATACACACGCACTACATGAATTGTTGATGGCTAATTTTTCCTGTAACGAGAAAGTAGCTGAAAAAATATTGCAAAGGTAAAGATGACGTATTAATACACATTGTTTCAATATTTTAAGTATATCAGAGTGAGGAGTTATTACAGTTTTACTTTCCTGGCTTTAAAGGAAGACAAATTATGTATAATATATTTAAAATACACTTCTTTGCTTATCTTGCTTTCAAATGAGAATATTACCATGATTGGCATTTTCTCATAACAGAGCTACAATCTTAAATATTTTTAAATATGAGCTCGTTGAAACATTTTTGCAGGATTCCAATGTGGCCAGTATTGTTAAACAACAATAATGAATCCAGGCCCCGACCAAATTGTTGGTAAGAATCTCATAAGAATATATCATGAATCAGTTTTCGACAATCCAAGCACAATGGTGATTTTTAAAATAACAGCATTGCATGCTGCTTAAAGCATTTAACATGAAATATACTAAACTTAAAGCTCCATCATATTAAAGACCTAAGACAATGACAGTTTTGTAAATTAGATACATTCATTGCAAACAGATTTTCTCCTTTAAAAATGTAAAATCTGAAGACATCTTCTTTAAGTTTGTGTATGTCCATTCAAAAGGTAAAAGTAAGATATCTATACCTTATTTTTATTATAAACGTCTTTCCCAGCAGAATTGATATTTTTATCTGTAGCTTCTTCCTTGCTCACTCCTTTATTTTCTTGTTGTTTATTGTGTAAATCAGAAAGTATGTTTCTGCGTCTCTCTCGCAGATTTCAGTTCCTTTCTCACGGCGGCCGTGGGCAAGGGGTGCGGCCTTGTACTCGGCGCGTCTTCATCTGGATCAGGAGTTTTCGCTGAGAGCTCCCTGGACAGTTTCCACTTGCTGCACACAGTCATCCCGTCATGGGAACTGCGTACAGATCTGTGGTCTCTTTGCACCAGGACACTTCTGCTTTCAGCCTGGGGTATTTCCCAATTTCATTTTACATTACATATAATTCTAATAAGATAATATGTGATTTTCAGGTTTGTATTATAAACTAACATGTTTTATACATATGTGTACACATATTTCAGCATTTGCTAAATGTCGTTAGTTGTCGTGGGACGGTGGCTGGTTGCATTTGATCTTGATGACCATTGGGGCACCAGTAGTAACCCTGGTGGGAGCACAGGCCAGGTTGTCAGCAGTGGAGATGGCGACAAGTGCTCAGATTTTAGATGCGTTTTTGCCAGATTCACAGGTGTGACACCTGTGCTGTCACACAAGGTCCTTCGTGCAGAAAAGCCCATCCTTGATTTCCTGCTCCATTGTTGTCATCTTGAAATTCTTTTTACTTCACAGTTTTATTGACATATAGTTGATGTAATATAACATTGTTTGAGTTTAAGGTGTACAATGCGATGATTTGATACACATGTATATTGTGAAATGATTACCACTGTGAAATGATAAGGTTAGTTAACACCTCCATCACCTCCCATAATTACCATTTATTTGTGGGGAGAACATTTCAGAGCTACTCCCTTAGCAACTTTCAAGTATACAATATAGTGTGTTAACTATAGTCACCATCCTGTCCATTAGATTCACTAGAGCTTACTCATCATGTAACTGGAAATTTGTACCCTTTGACCAACATCTCCTCATTTCCTCTGTAACTAAGCAAAAGGGGCACCTTCTGCTCACCACAATCTCATGCCAGTCAATTGCACACAGGCCTGTGGCTGAGAAAGGAAAATTTATGCAGTTAGCTAGCATAATCGGAAGATGGCGGACTAGTGTCCGAAAGAACCACCTTCCAATCCTACAGAACCTTGAGGCAGTTTATGGAGGGGAGATGGGCAGGGAAAGAGAGGGTTTAGGGATGTCGACCATCCGGTGTGACAAACTGCAAGGCGCCGAGTTATCTCTTTGGTCTGTCATTCATGATGGGTAGCAGTGCAGGATTTTTCTTTCTGGAGGTTGTCATGTTCCTGGGGAACTCAGAGAACAAAGTTGTCTTGTCACAGCTGGAGGATGTACATAAGCAAGAGTCTCAGAATGAGCAGGTGATGTATTTTGCAGCAGGGAGAGGTGCTTAATCACGTAGGCTGCGTGCAGGCGAGAAGGTATTCCCAGAGACTAGTGAGTCAGGGTCCTGGTTACAGAATTGCTTCCTTTCCTAAGCTGGCTTCCCTCATGCTAACTTCAGATCTAGCTGTTAGACTCCCACCACCAGCCCCTGGCAAAAACCATTCTGTTCTCTGTTTCTCCGAGTTTGGCTCTTTTAGATTACACATATAAATGAGATTTTACAGTATTGGTCTTTCTCTGACTTATTTCACCCAGCATAATGCCCTCCTGATCCTTCCTTGTCACAAATGGTAGGATTTCCTTCTTTTTTATGGCTGTATAATATTTCCTTTTCTGTATATACCTCATGGTCTTTCTCATTCATGTGTTGCTGGACACTTCGTATGTTTCCAGGTCTTGGCTATTGGGAAGAATGCTGCAGTGAACGTGCGAGTGCAGAAATCTCTTCAAGATTCTGATTTCGTTTCCTTCGGATATATACCCAGAATGGGTTTGCTGGATTACACGGTAGTTCTGCTTGCAATTTCTTAAAGGTGTCCAGTGTGTTGATTGATCCATTTATATATTTCATGTGATTACCATCATAGCTGTAGATAACACTTCTATCACATCACATGATTATAACTTCTTTTGTGGTGAGAACATTTAAGAACAGATCTCTTAAGAATTTTGAAGTATATAATCTAGTGTTTTTGCCTGTAATCACTGTGCTATGCACTGGATCTTGAGAACTTATTCCTTTTCTAGTTGCACGTTTTTACCCTTTAACAACATCTCCCCAATTCCCCCACCCCTCTGCCCCTGGTAACCACCATTCTACTCTCTGTTTCTATGAATTCAACATGTGAGATTCCATATATGATGATGTCATACGATATTTGTCTTTCTCTATCTGGCTTATCTCACTAAGTAGAATGCCCTCAAAGTCCACCCATGTTGTTGCAATTAGCAGGATAGCCTTCTTTCTCATGGCTGAATAATATTCCCTTGTGTGTGCATACACCTCATTGCTTTATCCATTCATCCATTGATGGACACTTGGGTTGTTTCCATAGCTTGGCTATATTACTCGCTGCAATAAACATGTGCCTGCAGATATCTTTTCCATATCCTGTTTTCGCTTCCTTTGGATGTATAACAGGAAGTGGGATTACTGGAGCATACGGTAGTTCAACTTTTAGTTTTTGAGGATTCTCCGTATTATTTTCTATAGTATTTGAACCAATCAGCATCCTCACCAACAGTGCACAAAGCTTCTTTATTCTCCACAATGTGGCCAACACTTACCACTTGTCTTCTTGATGACAACTATTTGAACAGGTGTGAGGTGATAGCTCAACGTTGTTTTGATTTGCATTTCCCTAGTGACTAGCGATGTTGAGTATTTTTTTAATGTACCTGTTGGCCATTAGGATTTCTTCTTTGGAAAAATATCTATTCAGATCCTCTGCCCATATTTAAATCGGATTATTTTGTTTTTTTTGCTGTTGAGATGTATGAGTTCCTTTTATATTTCGGGTACTAACCCCTTCTCCACTCTACAGTCTGTGAATTGTTTCTCCATTCCGTACGTTGTTTTTACATTTTCTTGATTGTGATTATGCTGTGAAGAAGCTTTATAGTTATAGTTTACAGCTATATAGCTTTATAGTTCCAATTGTTGATTTTGCTTTTGTAGCTTGTGCTATCGATGTCATATCCAAAACGCAATTGCCAAGACCTGAGTCAGGAGCTTCTTCATGTATTCTCCCAGGAGTTTTAGGATCTCAGGACTTAGGGTTAAGTCTCTAATCCACTTTGAGGTAATATTGTGAGTGGTGCAATTTAGGGGTCCAATTTCATTTTTCTGCCTATGAGTATGCAACGTTTCCACCACTATTCATTGAAAAGACTATCCTTTTCCCACTCACAATAGCATCAAAAACAATAAAATTTTTAGGAATACATTTAAGCAAGGAAGTGAAAGAACTGTACAATGAAAACTACCAGACTTTGGTGAAAGAAATTGAAAAAGATAGAAACACGTGGGGAGATATCCTGTGTTCATGGACTGGAAGAATGAATACTATTAAAATGTCCACAATCCCAAAGCCATCTCCAGATTCAGTGCAATCCCTATCAAAATTTCAGTGGCACTTTTCATAGATAGATACAGAAAAAACAATTCTAAAATTGGATGGGACCACAAAAGACCCCAAACAGCCAAAGCAATTTTGAGAAGGAATAAATCTGGAGGCATCACACTTGCTGACTTCAAACTATATTACAAAGCTATAGTAAATTATGCCAATGGGATAGTGGCACAAAATGGGCCTAGAGAACAAGGGAGCAGAATAGGTAGCCTAGAAATAAACCTCTGCATGTGAGGTCATGTAATTTTTGATAATGGAGCCAAGAACACGTAATGGCGGAAAGCATATTCTCATCAACAAATGGTACTGGGAAACTGGGTAACTCCTTCTAATGTTTTGAGGAACTTCTAAACTGTTTTCCATCATGGCTGTACTAATATATATTCCTAGCAGCAGTGCAAAAGGATCTCCTTTTCTCCACATCCTTGTCCACACCAGTTTTCAACTATAGCCATTCTAACAGGTGTGAGGTATTATTTCATTGTGGTTTTGATTCACATTGCCCTAACGAGTAATGATGTTGAGCATCTTTTCATGTACCTGTTGGACGTTTGTACGTCTTCTTTGGAAAAACATCTGTTAAGCCCTTCTATCCATTTCTTACTCAGACTGTTTTGTTTTTGTTTTCTTGTTATTGAGTAGTATGAGTTATTTATAAACTCAGAGGATGACTTGCTAATATTTTCTCCCATTTTACAAGCTGCCTTTTCATTTTGTTGATTATTTATTTTGCTGTGTGTAAGTTTTTAGATAGTTGTAGTCTCATTTGTTTATTTTTGCTTTTCTTGTCTTTCCTTTTGGGGTCATATCCAAAACGTCATTGCCGTGACCGATGTGAAGGAGCTTTTCTCTTATGTTTTCTTTTAGGAACTTTATGGTTTCAAGTCCTACGTTTAAGTCTTTCATCCATTTGGAGTTAATTTTTGGGAGTGGTCTAAGTTGGGGGTCCAATTTCCTTCTTTTGTCTGTGGTTAGCCAGTTTTCACAACACCACTGACAGAAGAAATTATTCTTTCCCCATAGAGTATTCTTGGTTTCCTTGTGAAGGATTAGTTTACCATATATGCATGGGTTTCGCTGAGGGCTCTTGATTCTGTTCTGTTGTTTTCTGGGTGTGTTTTAATGCGGGTATTATACTGTTTTGATTACCATAGCTTTGTGGTATAGTTTCAAATAAGGAAGCGTGATGCCTCCAGATTTGTTCTTCTTTCTCAGGATTGCCTTAGCTGTTATTTGGGGTCTTTGTGACTCTATAGATAACACTGAAATCTGGTTGATTGATGGTGCTGTTGAGGTCAACTGTGTTGTTACTGATTTTCTGCCTGCTGGATCTGTTCATTGCTAACAGAGTGATGCTGAAGTCTCCATCTATGATGGCGGATTTGTCTATTTCTCCTTGCAGTTCTATCAGTTTTTGTCTCACACGCTTTGATGCTCTGTTGTTAGGTACGTAGATAGTAAGGATTATTACGTGTTGGAGTATTGACACCTTTGTTATTATGGAATACCTTATCCCTGATCATTTTTCTTGTCCTAATGTCTGCTTTGTCTGAAATAATATAGGTATTCGAGGTTTCTTTTAATTTGTGTTAGCAGGATATATCTTTCTCTATCCCTTTACTTTTAATTTGTGTTTATACTTAAAGTGGGTTTCTTATAGGGAACATATAGTTTATTTTGTGTTCTCTGACAGTCTCCATCTCATAATGGTGTACTCAGACCATTCACATTTAGTCTGGTTATTGCTGCATTTGAATTAATATCTGTCACGTTTGTAATGGCTTTCTACTTCTTTTCTTCTTTTCTCCTTCTCTGCTTTAAACTGAACATTTAATTTTATTTCATTTTGTCTCCTTTCTTAGAGTATCAATTATAGTTCTTTCTAAAACGTTTTTAGTGTTTGCCTTAGACTTTGCACTATATGTTTACAACTAACCTAGGTCCACTTTGAAATAACGCTATACTACTCCATGGGTCGTGCAAGTCCCATGTAACAGGATATTCGCAATTCCGCTTCTGCATTCCTTATAAAATTGTTGTCGTTCATTTCACTCATGCCTATGCTGTAATCACATCATTACTATTAATTTGAACAAACTTTTACCTATTAGGTCAATTAAGAATAAGAAAAAGAAAAGATTTATCTACCTTCATTGATTCCTTCACCAATGCTTTTCTTTACTTTATATAGAGTCGAGTTTCTGACCTATATCATTTTCCTTCTCCCTGAAGCACTTCTTTTTTTCTTTTTTTTTTACTTTTTATTAAGATGATGATAGTTTACAACCTTGTGAAATTTCAGTTGTGCATTATTGTTAGTCATGTTGTAGGTGCTCCGTTTCACCCTTTGCGCCCTCTCCCCACCCCCCCTCCCTTCCCTTGGTAATCACCAATCAGTTCTCTTTGTCTCTATGTTCACTTCCACGTATGAGTGGAGTCATACAGAGTTTGACTTTCTCTATCTGGCTTATTTCACTTAACATAATACCTTCAAGGTCCATCCATGTTGTTGTGAACGAGACGATTTTATCTTTTTTATCGCTGAGTAGTATTCCATTGTGTATATATACCATAATCTTCTTTATCCAATCATCTACGAGGTTGATGGATGTTTAGGTTGCTTCCACATCTTGCCTATTGTAAATAATGCTGCGATGAACATAGGGGTGCATGGTGCTTTTGGAATTGCTGATTTCAAGTTCTTTGGACAGATACCCAGTAGTGGGATGTCTGGGTCGTAAGGTATTTATATTTTTAATTTTTTGAGAAATCTCCATACTGTTTTCCATAGTGGCTGCACTAGTTTGCATTCCCACCCGCAGTGTATGAGAGTTCCTTTTTCTCCACAACCTCTCCAACGTTCATCACTTTTTGTGTTGGTTATTTTTGCCATTCTAACAGGTGTAAGATGGTATCTTAGTGTAGTTTTGATTTGCATTTCCCTGATGACTAGTGATGGTGAGCATCTTTTCATGTGTCTATTGGCCATCCATATATCTTCTTTGGAGAAATGTCTGTTCATGTCCCCTGCCCATGTTTTGATTGGGTTGTTTGATTTTTTTGTTGTTGAGCTGTTTGAGTTCTTTGTGTATTATGGAGATTAACCCTTTGTCAGATAAATAATTTGTAAATATTTTTTCCCAACTCGTGGGCTGTTTGTTTTTTTCAATCCAGGTTTCCCTTGCCTTGAAGAAGCTCTTTAGTCTGATGAAGTCCCATTTGTTTATTCTTTCTATTGTTTCCCTCGTCTGAGGAGTTATGGTGTCTGAAAAGATCCTTTTGATACTGATGTCAAAGAGTGTACTGCCTATATTCTCTTCTAGAAGACTTAGTGTTTCAGGTGTAATCTTTAGGTCTTTGATCCATTTTGAGTTTATTTTTGTTAACGGTGAACAAGAACGGCCAATTTTCCTTCTTTCACATGTGGCTGTCCAGTTTTCCCAGCACCGTTTGTTGAAGAGACTTTCTTTCTCCCTTGTAGGCCCTCAGTTCCTGTGTCAAAGGTTAGTTGTCCATAGATGTGTGGTTCTATTTCTGGGCTTTCAATTCTACTCCATTGATCTGTGCACCTGTTTTTTGCACCAGTACCATGCTGTTTTGACTACTGTAGCTTTGTAGTGTGCTTTGAAGTCAGGGATTGTGATGCCTCCAGCTTTGTTCTTCTTTCTCAGGATTGCTTTAGCAATTCAGGGTCTTTTGTTGCCCCATATGAATTTTAGGATTCTTTGTTCAATTTCTGTAAAGAATGTCATTGGGATTCTGATTGGGATAGCATTGAATCTGTAGATTGCTTTAGGTAGTATGGACATTTTAACTATGTTTATTCTTCCAATCCATGTGCATGGAATGTCTTTCCATTTCTTTATGTCGTCATTCATTTCTTTCAGGGAAGCCTTGTAGTTTTCGTTGTATAGGTCTTTCACTTCCTTGGTTACATTTACGCCAAGGTATTTTATTCTTTTTGTTGCTATTGTGAATGGGATTGAGTTCTTGCGTTCCTTTTCTGTTATTTCGTTGTTGGAGTATAGAAATGCTACTGATTTATGAATGTTGATTTTGTATCCTGCAACTTGCTGTAGCTGTTGATTATTTCTAATAGTTTTCCCATGGATTCTTTGGGGTTTTCTATATGTAAGATCATGTCGTCTGCAAACAGCGAGAGTTTCACTTCTTGATTGCCTATTTGGATTCCTTTTATTTCTTTTTCCTGCTGAATTGCTCTGGCCAAAACCTCCAGTACTATGTTGAATAAGAGTGGTGAGAGTGGGCACCCTTGTCTTGTTCCCGTTCTCAGAGGGATGGCTTTCGGTTTTTGCCCATTGAGTATGATGTTAGCTGTGGGTTTGTCATATATGGCCTTTATTATGTTGAGGTACTTTCCTTCTATACCCATTTTATTGAGAGTTTTTGTCATAAATGGGTGTAGGATCTTGTCAAATGCTTTCTCTGCGTCTCTTGAGGTGATCATGTGGTTTTTGTTTCTCATTTTGTTAATGTAGTGTATCACGTTGATTGACTTGCGGATGTTGAACCATCCCTGTGTCCCTGGTGTAAATCCCACTTGATGATGGTTTATAATCTTTTTAATGTATTGCTGTATTTGGTTTGCCAAACTTTTGTCGAGGATTCTTGCATCTGTGTTCATCAGTGATATTGGCATGTAGTTTTCCTTCTTTGTGTTGTCCTTTTTAGGTTTTGGGATCAGGGTGATGTTGGCTTCATAGAATGTGTTAGGGAATGCTCCACCTTCCTCAATTTTCTGGAATAGTTTGAGAAAGATAGGTATTAAATCTTCTTTGAATGTTTGGTAGAATTCTCCAGAGAAGCAGTCTGGTCCTGGGCTTTTACTTTTGGGGAGATTTTGGATTGCTGTTTTGATTTCTTTGCTTGTGATTGGTTTATTCCGATTCTCTATTTCTTCCTGCTGAAGCACTTCTTTTAATATTTTGTGTATGGCATGTCTGCTGGCAAGCAGATCCCTCAGTTTGTTTGAGAAACTCTTCAGTTCCTCTTTCCTTTTGAAGGATGGCTTCACTGGATGTAGAATTCTCCTCTTCTCCTGCGTGTCTTCTAATGAGAAGGGCACTGTACTTCTTACCCTTTTTGCACTAAAGGCTTTAGCTCCTCTTGGCTCTTTCAAGAGTCTCTCTGTCTTTGGGTTTCTGCAGTTTGAGTATATGCCTAGATGTAGATGTTTTAGTATTGGTTATTTGTGGTGATCTCTGAGCTCCCTGGATCTGTGTTTTGGCATCGGTCATCCCTTTGGGAAAGTTCTCAGCTATTGTTACTTCACATATTTTTCTTCTCCTCTCTCTTTTTCTTTTCCTTCTGTTATTTCCATTGTGGATAGGTATTACTTTTGTAATTGTCCAAAATTTTCCATATCCTGTTTCCCCCCACACACCCCCATTCTCTCTTTTTGCATTTCAGTTAGGAAAGATTCTATTGGTGTATGTGCAGATTCCAAGATCCTTTCCTCAGCCTTGTCCATCAAAGGCATTCTTCACTCTCTTACAGTGTTTCTGGTTTACAGCATTTTCTTGTGTTCCTTTCTTACCACTTCCTCTCTCTTCTTACATTCCTCATCTGTTGTTGCATGTTGTCCGTTTCTTCCGTTATTGTCCTTAGCATATTAATCACAGTAATTTTAAATTCTAAGTCTGATAATTCCAAAATCTCTGCCATATCTGAGCACGGTTCTGATGCTTGCTCTGTCTCTTCTGACTGTATTCTCTCTTGTCTCTAGCATGTCTTGTTTTTTTTGAAAGGTGGACATGATGTACCAGATAATAGAAACTGAGGTAAATAGGCCTTTAGCTTGAGGTGTCATGTTAACCTGGCTAGCGTTCTGGCTGTGTGTCTAGTCTCTACTGTAGAGGCCACTGTACATGACAGGGCATCAGATTCCTCTAATGTCCTTATTTTTTGTCTCCTCTCTTGCCTTGAGCTTCTTTATGAACTTTTTCATATGGTCTGTACCTTGTGGCTTTTCTGCTTTCATTAGTGGGTCATAACATATTAGAAACTATCAATCTAAAAAAAAAACCTCACTCTTGGCTCACTGGAATGATGATAAAAACCACCAGGGCATCAGTAAGAACTTCTTTGTTTTATAGCTGCCGTGGGATTTATTGCATCAGGAAAACAGGTAGCGCTAAACTGGAGTTTGGTAAGGGTTCAGGGTGTATACAGCACGTATTTCTGTTTAAGAGCTCTGATGCTTTACGTGGGCTGGACTGAACTTTCGGAAGTGTAGTCTATGTAAAGAATATTACAGACACGCCAGGTTTTGTCTATAGTCGCCTCCCTCACTTAACCGTGAACTTCATGTCTTCTTTGCCATAGGAAGTGGAGAGGCTGCCGGTTTTTAAGCCTGTGCCTTTGTCCTCACAAGCCCTGGGTGGACTGAGTGGGAGTCAGGTACACAGGTTGAAGATGCTTTCTCTGGGACTCCTCTTAGTATTGTCATAAGTGCTCCTTTATCTTTCTCATTCCTGTTTCTAATGTGGATACTCCCAAATTAGTTCTAGGTGATAATGTTTTACTTCTGCTGAGAATGATCTTTTATTTCCCTGACCTCTTTCTTTATTTAGGAGATATTTTACTTTTTAGAGTATTTGGAAAATACTGTACATTTCAATGCATATTTCCCCATATATAAAGCCTGCCATCTAACATTGCTTAAATTGGTACCTCTGCAATAAAGAGAAAATAAATTTTTCTTTAATTTGTTCTACATGCGCTTTGCTGCTCCTTACTTTATTCCTAGGAGTTACCCAGTAGAATTGAACTAATTAGCCATTTTTATTTCTATTGAAACACTAGAAAAAAGTGTTTGTGGCACATGGAATTTGTAGTTAACTTGGTCCTCCTAAGCATTTTTATAAGAACTGCCTAGCCTAAGTCCGGGCTCTGCAGTGAGGGTGGTCTCTGCCCAACAGGGAGAGCAGAGTCCTCCCTTGTCACCCATGGGGAAGAAACGGAAAGAGCCAGGTGCTGCTGAAGAAGCTGGAACGTAATTTCCAGTTAAACGTCGCTTTGTAATTTGTATTTTAAAATCACATGAATCAAGTTAGACTATGACCAAATATGGCTTATTTCAGCAATGAGGCTAGTCAGATATTAGAAAATCGATCATCGTAATCCATTGTGTCACCAAAATGAAGGAGAAAGTCCCACGATTACATAAATAAATAGAGAAAAGTAATTTGGTAAACTTTAGCCAGAATTTCTAATAGAAAGTCTAAGTAAAATAGAAATAGAAAAAAAAAATACCTCAATGTAGTACTGGGTTTCCAAAAAACTGACAGCAAAGGGTATGCTAAGTAGCAAAAGACTCAAACTATTTTGAGTAAAGCCGGGACTATACAGACTTTCCTACGATTTCATTATTATTTGACATTGTTTCAGATATTCTAGATCTGACCTGTTCAGTAGGGTAGCTATTAGTCACATGTCGCTATTTACATCTAAAGTAATTAAACTTCAATAAAACTTAAAGGTTTCTCAGTCTCACTAGGCACACTGAAAGTGCCCTACAGCTACATGTGCCTAGTGGTTACTGTGTCAGCACAGCTGTAGAACATTTCCATCATCAGAAAACTCCATGGGCCATGCTGTTCTAGAGAATGAAGTCAGAGAAGAATATCTGTATGTATAGTATGAAAGATGAGATTAAATGATCCATCTCTTTTGGTTAACATATGTTTATATACGTAGACAACCCAGGAGATTTTAGTAACCAAAATGTATAATGAACGAGCCAATGAACGAGCCAATTTAGATCCAACATAAACACACAACAATGAATAATTTTCTGTGTTATACACCTAGAAAGGGAAATGAGACAAACATTACATTTACAAGAGCTGAAAAAACAACTCACAAGCCAGACACAGAAATATATCTACTGCCTGATTTCACTTATGTGTGGAATCTAAAGTAGTCATACTCATAAAGGCAGAGTAGAGTGGTGGCTGGGTCTAGGGGGGTTGGCGGGAAATGGGGAGACGTGGGTCAAAGGGTACAAAGCTCCAGGGCTGTAGGATGAACACGTGCTGGTGATCTAATGCCCAGCATGGTGACTGCAGCTCACAATCCTGAATCGTGTCCTTGAAATTTGCTGAGAGTTAATCTTCAGTGTTCTCGGCACAAAAAAATCACAACTGTGTGAGGTGTGGACATGTTAATGAGCTTGATTCTGGTAATAATTTCTCAAAGTATACATATATCAAAACATCGCCTTGTACTCTTTCTAGTGAAGACCACATACCCAGAAGCTCCAGAAAAGAGAGACTTATTCCACTATAAACATTAAAAGTGTATTTTTAGAAAGAGAAATATAAATCAATTTATTCTGATATTTCCACTTCAACATTAAGACTAAAGAGTTTGTTCTCAACTTCCTTAATTTTATATTCATATCTCTTTTATGCTGAAATCTCAGTTGCTAGTTACATTAACATAATTATTTCTTTACTTTCTTGTACGATATATATCTTACAGTTTAAAAATAACAATTCCAGTATTATTACTAACAAATATGATTATTGAATGTCATTTACAATTTCTTTTGGATTCCTTTTGTCTTTGGGGTATCTCCTACCAGTTTTGTGCAATTACTGTGCCTTAAGAAACCTGGAATAATTCTCTCTGTTGCTCCTGCCAACAGCTGATTTATATTTAAGAGTCATTTGTTGTATTTTTTTTCATGTTTTAGGAATTTTTTGGTGTAATTTTTATAATTATGAAAATAATTCCAAAGTGAAAATGATGAAACACATTCGGAGAAGTCTAGCTTCCCCTCCTGACCCCCAACCACCTGTTCCTTCTTCTTAGAGGTAACCATTTTTATCAGGTCTTAGTTTCTACTTCCATTGTTTATTTTGAAAACATAAACAAGTAGTCATATCTGGTCTTATATTGCCCCTTTGTTTCGTGAAAAGTACCTCCCGTAACACTGTCCTGAACCTTGCTCGTTCCCGTCCTGGTATGTCCTGGAGATCAGTCCGTAGCAGTATATGGAAACCTTCCTCATTTCCTTTGACAGCTTCATGGGGTTCCATTGCTCCAATGCACCATATTTTATCCAGGAAATCTTTTATGATGGACTCTTGCTGGCAAAAGTGATTGCTGCTGGGTGTGTGGGAAAAAAGTACTCCGAAATAATAGGAAATATCTATTTTGGCCTCTGCTCCCAGTTCCTGGCACAGAGCTCCTGAAACCTTGTGCTCTCCTAAATGATGGAAGCACCAGTAGCATCTTCTGTTCTAGCATTTGTTCTTTGAGCCTGGGTCCTGACACAGAGCTCCTGAATCCTTTGTAATTTCCTGGGTGATAAGAGCATCAGTTGTTCTAACGAGGTGACTCTTCGTGGGCTCCTGAATAACTTCAGGATCTGAGCTCATCACCAGAAAGTCCAAGGGGTGATTAGAAGTTTGGCACTTTCAGTCCTACCCCATCCTCCAGGAAGGGCAGAGGGTCAGGAAATGGAATTAGTGTCCATCAGACCTATGTGATGACGCCTCCATAAAAATCCCAGTAGTACAGGGTTTGGAGAGCTTCTGAGTTGGTGAACACGTTTACACACCAGGAGGGTGGCACATCCCAAACCCACGGGGACAGAAGCTCCTATGCTCAGGGCCCTTCCTGACCTCGCCCTATAAATGTCTTCATCTGGCTCTTTATCCACATCCTTTATTATGCCCTTTAATAAACCCGTAAATGTAAGTGTTCCCTGAGTTCTGTGAGCCATTCTAGCAAATTGTCACACCCAGGGAGGGGGTCATGGGTGCCCCAGTTGATAGCTGGTCAGTCCGAAGTGCAGGTGACAACCTTGCCCTTTTCAACTAGCGTCTGCAGTGGGGCCAGTCTCGTGGGACTGAGCCCTTAACTTGTGAGCTGTGGTGCCCACTCTAAGTAGTCAGCGTTAGAACGGAGTTGAATTGGGGAAGCCCAGCTGGGGTTGGAGGATGGCTTGGTGTGTGGAGCACTGCCGGGGTCCAGCCTCGCAGAGTCCAGGTTCCCGCGGGAGAGACGGCGTCGGCGAAAACCTGAGGGAGGGGGAAATAAAGAGGACGTGAGACTTGGGTTGGTGTTAGCAAGTCCGCCTTTACTGTGCACAAGTGTCGTTTATATATTTTTCAGGATTAGTACAGAAATGGTTCTACAAATATTCTCAGAGAGATAAGGAAGTAAAAAACGAGCACAAGAATATTTATTAGCATTCTATTCTATAGAGCATAAGGTTAATGGTAGTCTTCTCCGCAATTAACTAGTGTTTGTTGTCTCTAAGCTAAAGGAGATAGGTACCTAGACACCTGTTGTAATTCATGGCAAAGTTAAATCAAAGAGAGAAGGTCCAGGCCTCCAGACAGGACAGCAGTCCTTCTGGTTGCATCCTGGTGGAGCCATCACTGCCTCCCTCAATCATTTACGCCACTAGTGTAGATGGTTAATGGGAACAAAAGGCGACTCCAGGGTGTCTTATCCCCAGGGCTAGCTGCATCCTCAGCAGGCAGTTAAACACCTTTACTTTTTCCGCGCCCTTTAGGGGGTGGAAGCATTCCTTTGTCTTTTAGATTGTAGAGCTAACAGTCCCTTAAGCACACTGCCGCAGAAAGTATCATTTTGTTAGTAAAGTAAAGGGCTGAAAAGTTAAGCTAAACTATATATCTTCAGGAATAAACAACAGAAATAAGTATAAACATAACCTTACTAGAAAGCGTGCATATAATTCAGAAAATATCAGGGGTGTCGGCCGGCCATTCTTCACCGAGGGGCATTCTTGCACCCCTCGGCCATTCTACTCATCAATCATTTATTATTTATTGCTTTTAGGAGAAAACCTCTATAACATTTTAACAGAAAGCAGAAGGTCCAGAATAATATGTAGATACTTCTTGATCATCCAATTAACCAACCAACTTAGAAGGACAATGCATATATATTTAGACAAAGAACTGGAGGGAGAAGGAAACATTAAGCAGACAGAGGCCATAAACCTAATTCGACATCTTATCTGGGCAGGATTCCTTTCTGATTGTCTCAAATGGGACTGTGTGCTCCTCCAATAATTAACTGAAAAATATCTTGAAAGTTACCTGCAGGTGGTCACATTCTCTTACTATATCTAATTTTCCCAGGAGGTAGTGCCTCCCAAGCAGCCACCCAAAGGAGTGAAAACTGGAGGTTAAGAAAGGAAAAGGAATGAAGGGCAATTAGAAGCAGCACAGGTTTCAGAACTATGTGAGGGGCTGGCCAGTTATTCTTCACCAAGGGGCGACCCTGCACCCCTCGGCGTTAATCGGCTGGACCCTGTCAAACAGCCGATCAAATGATGTAGCCACGGCTCCCAGCAGAGCACCCACACATCTGGCGTCAGGAGTGCTGTGTGGCAGTGGAGTGAGAGTCAGGAGGCACCCGGGAGGAAGAGTGTTTTTTCTGTGCAGGCATTCTCACACATTGATGGGAGAAATGTTTAGTATTACAGCCATGGTAAGCAATCTGGTGAGAGGTATTGAAGATTTTAAAGATGTATATAATAATGTCTCATCTTTCCAAACAGTCAATGATCAAAAAAACGTAACTACTTTATGTGTCTATCTATCTATCCATCTGTCTGTCTAGGTGTATCTCTGTATGGGGAAAATAAAAAGATACGTATTAGGTTGTTGAGATGTGGGGCGGGGGTAGAAGTGGAGAAGACTTAGGGTAACCCAGAAAAAGCAAAAGAAAAAAGGCTGTGGTTGATCAATAAAGCACGCGCATATTCACACTGGTGCATCTAGGAAAAACTGTGTGAATATACATGGAATATTTTAAAAATTATTTAGCAAAGGTAATGGGGGAAAAGTTGCCATTTAATATAGCAGTGTAAACTTTTAGGTTGCCCGGGAATGAGGTGGATGTAGAGGCCTGTGTGTAGAGAACTTTGCGTCTTACTGAGAAACATAAAGAAGGCTGGACAGAGGCATTGCGTGTTCCCAGGAGGAGACTCGATACTGCAACACTGCTCTCAAATTATTTTTCCCTGGATTGCAGCTCCCGTAGGATTCTTATGTTGCAATTTGTTGAAATATTCTGTATTTCATGAAAGAGAAACAGCCCATTTTGGGGGAGCACAACAGGCGCACAACAGTAAGCAGTACAGCATGGCAATGGTGCAAGGCTGGGTCGTGGGTGGGTGACCAACTGTCCCAGTTTGCCCGGGACTGAGGGTGCCCAGGACCGGGGCTGCCAGCGCTAAAACTGATACAGTCCTGAGCACACTGGGGTGAGTGGTCGGCATAGCCGTGGGAAAGAGCGGGCAGCTCAGAAGAGCAAACGTTCACAGGGAACAGAGGGTCACACATCAAGGGGCCAAGGAAGGACTCTGTAAGAGGTGGTGCTCAGAGGAATGGTAACTATTTGGAAAAGAGCAAATCAGACCCCCCTCATACCATATTCCAAAAGAAATCCCGTATGGTTTGGTGAATTAGATATACATAAAAAGTGAAAATGTGAAACAGTGAGAATTTCTATAGGTAAACATTTCTGCCATTCTGATGTAGGGAAGAACGTTCTAAGAATAAATCCAGCAGAAGATACCACAGAACAAAACACTGATCCATTCGAATATAGAGTTTATTTTTCATATACATCA
Organism: Equus caballus; assembly: GCF_041296265.1. Taxonomy (NCBI): domain Eukaryota; kingdom Metazoa; phylum Chordata; class Mammalia; order Perissodactyla; family Equidae; genus Equus; species Equus caballus. Next base: position 298,874 of record NW_027221925.1, read on the forward strand.
GGAAACAGCACACACAAATGAGAAAGGGAGATTATAAATTGGAAGGAGGATTTGCAAAAATGAATGCTAGGCAAAACCCGCCTCAGCCAGAGGAGCCCAGGGAGCCCTGGCGGCTAACCGTGCGGTGCATCCTGGGTGGGACCCTGGGACGAGGGACTTAGGTGGGAACAAGGAAACAGAGTGACGTGTGGAGTGTAGCTCGCAATAGCGCGTCAGTACTGGTTCACTACTAGCGGCAAACGTACCATCCCACGGAATGTGTTCACAGCGGGGAAACTGGGTGTGGGGCATGTGACAGCGCGCTCTACTATCTCCCAACTTTTCTGCAACTCCAGAGCTGTTCTAAAATCAAAGTTTATTAAACATATTCCTGATAAAACTGGCTAATATCTATACTATATAACTATATAAAACCTAATAGACAATATATTATATGTAACATATATGCATATATACACACATAACATGTAATACATATAGCGTAATGTATAACATAATGTAATATATAACTATACAACATAGAAATTAGAAAAATGAACATGTCTAAAGAAACATGGACAAAGCACATAAATAAGGAAATAAGTGGAGATGAGCAGCACTCGGGGCCTCTCGTGGTCAGCTTTACGGTCTGTGCGTACTCTGAGGCTGTTCAAACGTATGGAAGAAGAGTGTGGCATCAAGGGCGCAGGTTTTGCAGACACATCTCAATTCAAGTCGAAGCACCATCAGCGGCCGTGTGATTTGGGGCAAATCACTTCACATTCTTTCTAAGGCCCAGTCTCTCGTCTGTAAAATAATGCCAATAACACATGTAATCCATAGGGGTTTTGTGAAAATCAAATGGGATTATTCAAGTCTTTAGCACAGTGCCTGGCAGATAGCTTAGTAAATAGCAACTCACAATAATTTACCGATGAGAAAATGGGAGCAGAGAGAGGACCAGTAACTTACCCAAGGTCACACAGCTGGTGAGTCGTGAGCTGGGACTCAGACACAGAACGCTTGACTTCACATCCCACGTTCGTAACCACAACTCAACTCTTCTTCGCTCTTATTGATGCAGTTCCGCTGCTGCTGCATAATGACCTGGGAAAATGCTCATGGGAAAACGCTGAGTAAAAAAAGTA